>NC_142368.1:8122500-8422500 GCF_059441175.1 Urocampus carinirostris
TAGTATGATGGTAGTAGTAAAGGTAAAGCGAAATATAATAGGTCTGTTTTAAGAACAATATTTGATATGTAGTTTTGTAGTATCACTGTGTTTCTGCAGTGTTTTTAAGTAGTATTTCTGTAGTATTTTCGCAGTACTTTGTAGTATTTATGAAGTGCTTTTGTAATAATCTATAGTAATATTTTTGTAGTATCTCTGTGGTAGTATTTTTGTAGTATTTCTAGTATTTCTGTAGTAATATTTTGAAAGCAGTATTAATCCATTATAGTATTTCTGAATAGCATGATTGTAGTATCTTTTAATGAGGTTTTTGTAGTATTTCTCCAATAGTAGCAGTAGTATATTTTTCTAGTGTTTCTGTGGTACTATTTCTGAAATAGTATATCTGTCGTATATTTGTAGTATTTCTGTCATAGTATTTCTGTAGTAGTTTTTTTGTCGTATTTCCGTAGCTTTTTAGTATTTCTGTGGTAGTATTCTTGTAGTGGACACACAAAGGGACAATCAGGACAAAGCTGGCGCAAAAAAACAACAACTCAACATTATTTACTGTCGTGAACCAAAACAGGACCCAAACGCGTGACGTTCTCACACAAGCTTTTTTTTATTTTACGGGAAATGGGGAGTCATGCACGTTAGACAGCAGTCTGGCGTGAAATGATGGGAAACCAGAGGCAACGAGATCGATGCCTGAATAGATATCGGACAGACATGATTGATAATGAAACAGGATATCAAGATAAAACACGACAAACTGGACGGGAACGAAAACTGGAGAGAATAATAAACCGGACAAAAATAAATGGGAACAATACCGGACAGGAAATACCAACAGGAAACAGGATTGAGTCAAAACCCACGTCTTGCGGGGCAGAGGTTCATTGACGGACTGATAAAGGGAGAGTGAGAGCAATGAGCTTAAATAGATGGAAAGCCAATCTGTTAATGAGCCCCAGCAGGGGCCACACAGACGGGGCCAATTGGGCGCCATGGCAACTGTGTCATTTACTAGTCGTACTTTACTTACTATTATGAATAAACTGTTATAATACTTTTATCTTTTTAAAGTTATTTTGCGCATAATGTTACCTAATATTTGGTAATATGCGGATTAAAGCAACAAGTAATCTGAAGAGCCGTTCGGGAGTCGAAAAAGTCGACTTTTTTTAGTGAGCCGAACCAAATGAGCCGCTTCTCTATAAAAAGCCGGGATCCTCATCGCTACAAGATTCGTGTTTCAAAAAGCGTTCAGGATTTGCTGACGGTTTCTTGATTCTCTGATTTTAAATGAGAGAAAAAATACATTCGAAAACCGAGATGGCACATAATTGATATGTCAATTCCTCCCTAAATGTTTCCTTGAATTTGATGAATGTTCTATTTAGTCTTGGATACCTCCAGGTTGTGTTTGAGTGTGTGTGTGTTCTGCTATCTGTTTGTCCTTGAGCTTTAGCTTGCCAGACAAAGTACACTCCTGCAAATGGGAGGAGTCAGGCTTTTCCCAAAATGCCTTTGGAAACCTCTGTTGGCTGTTAGGAGTTTAGGAAAAATGCCCTTCTAGTAGGGAAAAAAGAACTGAAATGAAGATGATTTGATTCAACTGAGTATACCCACTAGCAGTGTTGAAGACTTCTCAGAGAACCGTTTTTTCGGCTCACTAAAAGGAGCCGGCTCTTTCTGGTCTCAAACGGCTCTTCGGGTTGTTTTTGTCGCTTTGATCCCTGCATGACCAATTATGATGTAAATTCATATTTTTCAGAAAAAAACACTGATTGAAATTAAAGAAGGGCACCTAATTTGGCATGGAAAAAATATTCTGAAGAGAAAAAAGTAATAAAGGAAAAAAAGAAAGAAAAAGAAGGAAACACGGTCCCTTTAATACACATGAGTAAAACAGGCGGCCCGCGGGCCGGATCAGCCCCGTCAAGGGTTTTGATTTGACCCGCGAGACAAGACTGAGAAAAATGAGCTGCAGTTTGAAAGATGTCCACTTGATGTCACCCAAGCCAGGCACCACTCGCAAATCAACTGTGGCTGTATTTTTCTCTCTCTCTATTTTATTTTTTCCTCTATTTTTCTCCCCAACCGTCTCTCTCTCTCTATCTATTCTCTCTCTTTCTTGCTCTCTTTCTTTTTTCTTCTTTCTTTCATTTTCTCTCTCTAACTCTATTTCATACCTTCTCTCTTCTTTTCTTTGTTTCTCACCCGCTCTCTTTCCCTTTCGGTCCCCCATTTTTTCTCTCCTTTTCTTGCTCTTTTTTTCTCTTTCCTTATCTCTTTTGCTATTTCCTTCTTTTTTCACCTTTTTTCTTTCTGTTTCTCTCTCTTTCTCATACTTACTAATTGTCTCTCTCTCTCTTTATCTCTTTTTCTTTTTTAGTTTCTCTCATTCTTGTGATCTTTCTCACGTTCTTTCCCTCTGTGTCCCTACTCTTTCGTTTTCTGCCTCTTTCTTCTCTCTGTTTTCTTTTTCGCTCTTCCTTTTTTCCTCCCTTTCTCTCTCTTGCTCTCTCTTTTATTTTTTCTCTATTTTTTTCCCTCTTTCTCTCTATTCATTTTTCTCTCTTCCTTGCTGTCTTTATTTTTTCTTCTTTCTCACCCTTCCTCTCTCTCTCTCTTTCTCTCCTTTTTAGTCCTGTCTTTTTCTCTCGTTTTTCTTTCACTCTTTTGCTATTTCCTTCTTTTTCTCACATTCTCTTTCTTTCTCTCACCCTGTCTTTCCTATAGTCCCTTTTTTTGTTTTCTCATTTTTTTGATCTATCTCATATTCTCTCCTTATATCCTTACTCTTTCTTTTTCTCTCTTTTTCTTTTTCTCTCTCCTTATTTCTCTATTGCTCCTCCCCCATCTATTGTGCTCTATCTATTTCTCTCACCCCTTCTCCCTTTCTCTCTTATTGCTCCCTCTCTCTTACTCTTTTTCTTTCTTCTCTCCTTATCTATCTTTTTCATTCTCTCTTTTCCTCCCCCTCTCTTTCTTTCAAACCGACTGGCCCGGCCCCCGTGAGATTTTTTTAATCTCGCATGCGGCCCCCAGCTAAAATGAGTTTGACACCCCTGCTCCAATACATTGAAAACCATCTTGCATAAAGCCAATGCTGGCCATGAAAAACTAAAAGTATGGATGGATATGAATAAATTACGTTAAATTTGAATTAAACCAAAGTAATATTCTTTGGTAATCGCAAGGCAAATTCAAGATTTAGAAGTCAAAATGGATGGTGCTGCAATAGACGCTGTATCAGAAATTTTTTAGGGGTCATAATAGACAATAAATTAAGCTGGAAAACACACATCAGACACATACAAACTAAGGTATCTAAAAGCATTTCAATAATTCATAAAGCCAAATTCATTTTAAACTTTAATGCATTGTATTTATTATATTGTTCTCTAATTCTGCCATACTTAACATATTGTGCAGAAGTCTGGGGAAATAATAACAAAAGTAACAGAAGCCCCTTTTTATCCTCCAAAAATGTGCAATTAGAACTTTACACAGGGTAGGATATCGAGATCATACTCATATTTTATTCCTGCAGTCCAAATTATTAAAATTGATTTAGTCAAATTTTTCACTGCACAACTGCTATTTAAGGTCAACAAAAACATAATGCCAGAAAACATCCATGAATTATTCATTCGGAAAGAAAGAAATGATCATTTAAGGGGCTGTAGTGAATTCATAATCCCAAAGGTGAGAACCACCAGGAAAAGTATGTCTGTGTCTGTGTGTGGAGTCAAACTTTGGAACAATTTACAAGACGAGATCAAACAATGTCCAACTATTCACCAACTAATAATAATAATAATAATAATTTCCTTTGTATTGTCATTCTTTGTAACAATGTACACAGAACGAAATGTCGATACACCTGACCCGTTGTAGCGAGCCGATGCAGCCGCAGCCAACAGAGGGCGCCGCCAATATACCAATTAGGTATGACTCGGCCGAGGCGCGAACCAGCGACCTCCCTATTCACTTGTTCAAATTTAAATACAAAAAAAACATTCCTGGTTATATACAGAGAGGAAGAAAACGGGAGTTGCTATTGTTATATCATAACAGTTATTATTACTGTTAATATTATTACTATTGTTATTTTCATTGGTGTATTTAATAGGGAAGATGAAAGGGGTAGGGAATATAAGCATCTGCTTCTTACTGCCCCTTTTCGAACATCTCATCTCATTAGCTGCACCGCTTATCCTCAGTAGGGTCGCGGGGGTGCTGGAGCCTATCCCAGCAATCATCGGGCAGTGGGCAGGGGACACCCTGAACTGGTTGCCGGCCAATCGCAGGGCACACAGGGACAGAAAACTCACTCGCTCATTCACACCTAGGGACAATTTGGACCGGCCAATTCACCTGAAATGCATGTTTTTGGAATGTGGGAGGAAACCCACGCAAGCACGGGGAGAACACGCAAACTCCGCACAGTAAGTCCCGTAGCTGGATTTGAACGTTCCCAAGACCTTAGAACTGTGCCGCGCACGCGCTAACCACTGCGCCGCCGCGCTGCCCTCCTTTTCCTTTCCGAACATATTACGTAATATGATTTTCTTGTCGCGTTATTGTTTTTGTTCTGTTTTTATTTGAATGTTCGAATAAAGTTTTCATTCATTCGAAACCATTACATGCAGCAATTTGAAAGCGTTTCCTGCTAGTTAGCTCAGCGGGATTAGCACGAGTGACACTCCTACTTGAGTTTTGGCATCACTCGGGGTCCGGTAGAGGGAGCGAGGTCCTCCGTCCGGGATTTGTCCGCAGCCGTCGGTCCACCGCGACATGTACTCGGAAATCTTATAATATGGAAGGGGATTACGAGTAATCCACTTAGAGTTTGAGATGATCTCCCGATCGTATAGGCAATATACTGTACGATCACAACATGGCGTTTAATGCCACCGGGTCGCACGTGCTTGATGCCAGTATGAAGGCGTGGGAGAAAAACTTAAGATGTTTATCAAATAAAATGAAAAATAAAAGGTTTTCTGTTTTTTCTTTCTTCCCTCTGTTGCTTTTGTTTGGTTCTTTCTTTTTGTGTTTCTTTCTTTTAGTTGTTTCTTTTAGTTATTTGTTTTTGTTTTTTTTGGTTTGTTTGTTTCTTTTTTCTTTATATCTATTTCTTCCTTCCTTCCCTTCTTCCTTCCATTTTTCCTCCCTGTCTTCCTTTGTTTCTTGTGTTTCTTGGTTTCTTTCTCTCTTATTTTGTTCGGTTGTTTCTTTCTTTCTGTTGTTTCTTTCTGTTCTTTCTGTTGTTTCTTTTTTCTTTCTTTCAGTTCTTTCTTTCTTTTTTTCTTTCTTTCTTTCTTTCTTTCTTTCTTTCTTTCTGTCTTTCTGTCTTTCTGTCTTTCTTTCTTTCTTTCTTTCTTTCTTTCTTCCTTTCAGCTCTTTCTTTCTTTCTTTCTTTCTTTCTTTTAGTCGTTTCTTTCCTTCTTTCAGTTGTTTCTATCCTTCTTTCAGTTGTTTCTTTCTTTTTTCAGTTATTTCTTTCAGTTGTTTCTTTCAGTTGTTTCTTTCAGTGCTTTCTTTCTTTCTTTCTTTCTTTCTTTCTTTCTTTCTTTCTTTCTTTCTTTCTTTTTTTCTTTCTTTCTTTCTTTCTTTCTTTCTTTCATTCAGTTGTTGTTTTTCTTTCTTTCAGTTCTTTCTTTCTTTCTTTCTTTCTTTCTTTCTTTCTTTCTTTCTTTCTTTCTTTCTTTCTTTCTTTCTTTCTTTCTTTCTTTCTTTCTTTCTTTCTTTGAGTTGTTTTTTTCTTTCTTTCAGTTCTTTCTTTCTTTCTTTCTTTCTGTTGTTTCTTTCAGTTCTCTCTTTATTTCTTTGTTTCTTTCTTTCAGCTGTTTCTTTCAGTTCATTCTTTCATTCTTTACTATTTTAATGTGTTTTTAGTGATCAGGGAGATTTATCATATGCTTTTGGGAGGTCAGAAACAGACCCATTCGTTTTTAATTATTTCAAGCAGGTAGTTGCCTTGCAGTGTGTAAATGGGTAAGTGTGAAGCACATTGTAAAGCGCTTTGGGAGGTCTTCAGTGACTTGTATAAAATGAAGAACATTACATTGCATTACATCTTTCAGTTGTTTCTTTCTTTCTTTCAGTTTGTTTTTTCAGTTGTTTCTTTCTTTATTTCTTTGTTTCTTTCTTTTGGTTGTTTCTTTCATTTCTTTCTTTCTTTAGGTGTATCTTTCAGTTCTTTCTTTCATTCTTTCTTTAAGTTCTTTCTTTCTTTGTTATTTTCAAGTCTTTCTTTCTTCCTTTTAGTTTTTTCTTTCTTTTCTTTCTTTCTTTATTTGTTTCTTTCAGTTCTCTCTTTCTTTTGTTCTTTCTTTACTATTTTAATGTGTTTTTAGTAATCAGGAAGATTTATTTGTTTTTAATGATTTCGAGCAGGTAGTTGCCTTGCATGGCCGACGCTGCTATCGGTTAGTTAGTGTGTGAAGCACATTGTAAAGCGCTTTGGGAGGTTTTCATTGACTTGAAAAGCGATATATAAAATGCAGAACATTACATTACATCTTTCAGTTATTTCTTTCAGTTGTTTCTTTCTTTGTTTCAGTTGTTTCTTTCTTCCTTTCAGTTATTTCTTTCTTTCTTTCTTTCTTTCTTTCTTTCTTTCTTTCTTTCTTTCTTTCTTTCTTTCTTTCTTTCTTTCTCTCTTTCTCTCTTTCTCTCTTTCTTTCTTTCTTTCTCTCTTTCTTTCTTTCTTTCTTTCTTTCTTTCAGTTGTTTGTTTCTTTTCAAGTGCCCAACACTGCTTATAAAACACGTGATATACCTCCTTTTGTTGATTCAAGGTGTTTACAGTGTCTTCCCAAACAATTTTGTTGTTATCTAATATTTAGAATTGAAAAAGTACACAAAGATAATTTACCTCCATCGAAGTTTGAAATGAATGAAATGAAATGATTTGAAATGAAATGATTTGCATTTCTATAGCGCTTTTCAAGTCAATGACTTCCCAAAGCGCTTTACAATGTGCTCCACATTTCCCAATAGCGGCCTTGCAGCCATGTAAGGCGCTAACCTGCTTATTGGGGATATTAGGGGTTCAGTGTCTTACCCAAGGACACTTCGACATGTAACACGGACGAGCCGGGATTCGAACTGGGATCCCTTGATCCCAATACGAGAGCTCTACCTCCTGAGCTACTGCCATGGTTTGTTTTATTCCTTGCGTTTATGTACACGTTTTAAAAAGTGAGCTTAGTGTTACTAAAATATACATTTTGTGTATTTTCAGATCATGACTGCTTCTTTTGCTATCAAACTTGGTACTAT
Source organism: Urocampus carinirostris (assembly GCF_059441175.1). Taxonomy (NCBI): domain Eukaryota; kingdom Metazoa; phylum Chordata; class Actinopteri; order Syngnathiformes; family Syngnathidae; genus Urocampus; species Urocampus carinirostris. The sequence continues at coordinate 8,129,778 of NC_142368.1, forward strand.
TTTTGTATAAGTATTCCGATACACAATACTATGTATGAAATCGAATATCGGTTTTATAATGTTTTTGGTCCAAAACTGTTCAAAAGTAATTACATTATTGCAGCCACAAAAAGTAGATGGAGAAAAGTAGATAATAAACCATGGCTCTGCTGTTCTGTAGTGCTGTTGCAGAAATTTTAAATTATATGCTAATACATATGAAGCATAATACAAGTGTAGTGATGTTTTGTGGTCCATAAAAAAGCAAAGCTTGTGACATTTTTTTCCAGTCGTAAGAAAAAAAGTGAGTAGAAAGGTCAAGTGAGGCACGGTTTTTAATATCAGCGGAATTTTGGTCAAAGTTAATTGTGTTCGTTCAGACAGAAAACAAAATAGATCCCCGTGACTTCGAGGAATCTAATCGCAAGGGGAGATAGCAGGGAAGACGGAATCCACTTTGACATATTCGACGCGGAATTTACGTTCACACCAGACCAGATGCGATCGAGTCAGGTCGGTGTCACCTTTGTCGAGAAATCAGATCGGATAGAATTGATTTAGTAAAGCACATGTCAGGCATTGAATTGCCACTCAAAGTGCTGTTTAAAATCATTTAGTGGACAATGAGACCATAAAATCCCTTCCTTCGTCCCCATCCAGGAATCCCAAAGACCTACTACAAAGACACACACCAGTGAATGTAGAGGATAACTGACATATTGTGCATTTCCTGTCCTGTATTGTTCCCGTTTATTTTGTCCTGTTTAATATTGGTTTCCAGTTTCGTTCTTGTCTAGTTTGTCCTGTTTATTTTCGATATCCTGTTTTGATATCAATTCTGTCCGTCCCGTTGTTTAATATCTGTTTCCAGTTTCGTTCTTGTCTAGTTTGTCCTGTTTATTTTCGATATCCTGTTTTGATATCATTCCTGTCCGTCCCGTTGTTTAATATCAGTTTCCAGTTTCGTTCTTGTCTAGTTTGTCCTGTTTATTTTCGATATCCTGTTTTGATATCAATCCTGTCCGTCCCGTTGTTTAATATCTGTTTCCGGTTTCGTTCTTGTCTAGTTTGTCCTGTTTATTTTCGATATCCTGTTTTGATATCAATCCTGTCCGTCCCGTTGTTTAATATCGATTTCCAGTTTCGTTCTTGTCTAGTTTGTCCTGTTTATTTTCGATATCCTGTTTTGATATCAATCCTGTCCGTCCCGTTGTTTAATATCTGTTTCCGGTTTCGTTCTTGTCTAGTTTGTCCTGTTTATTTTCGATATCCTGTTTTGATATCAATCCTGTCCGTCCCGTTGTTTAATATCGATTTCCAGTTTCGTTCTTGTCTAGTTTGTCCTGTTTATTTTCGATATCCTGTTTTGATATCAATCCTGTCCGTCCCGTTGTTTATTATCGATTTCCAGTTTCGTTCTTGTCTAGTTTGTCCTGTTTATTTTCGATATCCTGAGTTGATATCAATCCTGTCCGTCCCGTTGTTTAATATCGATTTCCAGTTTCGTTCTTGTCTAGTTTGTCCTGTTTATTTTCGATATCCTGTTTTGATATCAATCCTGTCCGTCCCGTTGTTTAATATCGGTTTCCAGTTTTGTTCCCGTCTAGTTTTTCCTGTTTTATTTCGATATCCTGTTTCATGATCAATCCTGTCTGTCCCGTCCTGTCCGGTATCGACCCCATCCGTCCGATATCTACTCAGGCAATTGGTATCGATCTCATTGGCCTCTGGCTTATCATTTCCCACCAGACTGCTGCCTAACGTGCATGACTCCCCATTTCCCGTAAAATAAAAGAGTTGTGTTGGAAACGTCACGCGTTTGGGTCCTGATCCTGTTCTGGTTCAAGACACCTTCGGCCTTGTGAACTGTGCCCTAGAGAATGATCTCTGCCAGTCCTGATGATCTTGTGACATGACCGAACCACTGAAGTTTCCGTCTGGGCACAGTCGACAACAGTTCTTCTTAGGGTCTGATGTGCCCTCCGATGGTGTTGCCCACCGTTTCGTTTGTCACATGGGCTAAGTAGCTCATGCCTAGAAGTTTTCTGTAGCATCGCATCTCCGTGGCCAGGATTTTATTTTCCAGTTTTGCTGTGAGAGTCGATATCTCGCAAGAGTAGAGGAATATGGAAGTAACCAAACACTTGCCTGAGTCTGATCTTTGATTTCACCCCTATGTTCTTGTACTTCCAGATGGGTTTAAGTCTATCAAGTGCGGCTGCGGTTTGAGCTACCCTGGCCATGATTTCTGGTTCTGACATGACAGCTCCAAGATATTTAAATTTAGTGATAGGTTCTAGCTCTCTGTGGTTGATGGTGATGTTTGTGGTGATACCTTGGTGATTGTTGATGATTCCTTTTGTTTTTTCTGTGCTGATTTCCATCTCATACTGAGTTGATGCTTTGTCCAGGCTATTGACCGAATCTCTAAGTTCCTGTTCGTCTCCTACTAACCCAGCAACATCATCTGTAAAACGGAGGTTAGTGATGTTGTGTCCCCCAATACTGACTGTGTCATGATTACTGATGTGACCCACCTGTGCCTGCTCATTTGGCGCCAACCGCTGCGGGTTCTGATTGCCCCCCCTGTCATTATTTGAACCCAGTCCTGTCTGTCCCCTGTTGTCAGTCCATCAGCAAACCTCAGTGTATACTAGGCAAAGCCTTTTTCCATCCTGACTCCCACCTGTCCCGTTTTTGCTCCCGTCTGTCTCCGGCTACGACCTGTTTTGCTCCTGACCACGTCTGTTCTCCCGTCCCGTCTTACGACCTCTTTTTGTCTCCAACTACGTCCACTCTCCCATTGTGGCTCACGACTCGTTTCTGACCCTGACCACGCCTTGCTCTCCTAGTCCCGGCTACCGACCTGTTTTTCCATCCCTGACACCGCCATCGCTCGCTACGGAAGATCCACTTCCGTGTTCAGATCCCAGTCCGAATCCGAGAGCCACTTGCTTCCTGCGTCCAGCAAACACCGGATCGTGGGCGCAGCCCTTCCTCTTTCTTTCAATAAAACTTGTGGTAAACGTCACGCAATTGGCTCCTGTTTCCGTTTTGGTCCTGACAGACTGTACCTTCATGTTGCTCCAGAGCTTCATCAGGAACTGGTCTCTATGCAGGCTAAATGATCCAAAAGGCTAGAAACGCAAGATTTATTATGTTTACACTGAAGAGGGGTCTTCATTGTAGAATCAGCTGGGGGGATTTAAGACGCACATTTATAGAAATCAAGCAATCTGATATATGATATGATATAGGGCGGCACAGGATATTTGGTTAGTGCGCCCGCAGCACAGTTCTGAGGTCATGGTTTCAAATCCAGTTCCCTGCCTTCCTGCGAGGAGTTTGCATGTTCCTCCTTGCGCAGTCCAAAAACATGCATAGCTGTAATGAACCGGAACAGCATCAGGACCCAAATGCGTGACGTTTCGCACACAAGTCTCTTATTTTACAGGAAATGGGGAGTCATGCACGTTAGGCAGCAGTCTGGCGTGGAATGATAGGAAGCCAGAGGCTGACGAGATCGATACCAATTCCCCGAGCAGATATCGGACAGATGGGGTCGATACCGGACAGGATGGACAGACAGGAATGATATCTAAACAGGATATCGAAATTGAACAGAACAAACTAGACGGGAACGAAACTGGAACCCGGTATTAAACAGGACAAAATAAATGGGAACAATACCGGACAGGAAATACCAACAGGAAACAGGGCAGAGTCAAAACCCACGTCTTGCGAGGCAGAGGTTCGTTGACGGACTGACAAAGGAAGAGTGAGAGCACTGAGCTTAAATATACATAAAGCCAATCTGTCAACGAGTCGCAGCTGGCGCCACACGGGCGGAGCCAATTGGGCGCAGTGGCAACCATGACAATAGCAGGTTAATTGGCCAGTTCAAACTGTCTGAGCGCATGAATGGCTGTCCGTCCTTGTGTGCCCTGCGACTGTCTGGCAAGCAGTTGAGGGTGTCCCCTGCCCACTGCCCGGTGATAGCTAGGATGAGCACCAGCACCCCCGTGACCCTACTGAGGATAAGCGGTGCCTATAATGGATGGATATATAATATATGATATTGTATGGTAAAACAGTTTTCATTGAAACAGGAAAACACATGGTCTTATTTTAATTGTCTAAGTAGGAAACAAAGAGGACTAAATGTAACCAAGAATTTTATTGACAGTCCCCACGCAGCGCTTAATGTCGGAAAAGCCACATTGTTTCATAAGGGAACGAACAGTGATCGTAATGTTACAGATTTAGACATCCATCATATTCATTTGTGTACAGAATGATTTGTGGGAAATAAAGATATTTTTATTTGCTGTCAAATTTGTTAGCATGATTGTGGGTTTCTCTTCGACCAAGCATATAGTATATAAAAAGAGACTGCAGCTGCCATTGAGAGGATACCTTTAAATCAATGATTCCATTTTCAATGAACGACAATGAGACATCTGTGTTTTTTGGTTACTTTTGAGTGATTTATCATAGTTTTTTTTTATAGCTTATTAGGAATCCAAGGCAAACAGCACAGCGTTACACAAAAGATGGCATTCAATGGTAACAAGCTTATTTGTTTTTGTCTTATATGTGTTTAAGGAGAACAACTAATTTGCCATGGAACAATTCCTGGGTTGGGTTTTCAAATTTTCGAAAAAGGAAACACGCGTTATCAGAAATTAAGGAAGAATCCAGGGTTTATTCCATCCGTGACACATCTGTAGAGGGCTTTTACAGCAGATATAAGATCATAATGTGTTTAAGCATTCTTATCGTATGGAGGCATACCCATTAAGATATTTTGCATGTAGAAACTGTTATGTAGGATGTATTCTAGTTTTTAGTCAAGTCAAGTAATTTGTAATTCCCTTGATCACAAGGATTCTCAGGCGCGGGAAAACAGGAAGCCAGAGGCAGACGAGATCGAAACCGGACGGGACAGACAGGATCGATACCAGATACTGGATACTGGAGCAAGATACCGGACAGGACGGGACAGGCGGGATCGATACTGGATACACGAGCAGATACCGGACAGGACCGGACAGATGGGATCGATACCTGATACTGGATACTGGAGCAAGATACATGACAAGACGGGACGGACGAGATCGATACCAGATACCGGACAGGACAGGCGGGATCGATACTGGATACACGAGCAGATACCGGACAGGACGGGACAGACGGCATCGATACCGAATACTGGATACACAAGCAGGATACCGGACAGAGTCAAAATACAAGTCTTGCAAGTGCAGAGGTTCGTTGACGGAATGTTAAGGAGTTAATGGGAGCACTGAGTTCAAATAGGAGGGGAGCCAATGAAGCAACGAGCAGCAGCTGGTGCCCTACGAGCGGGCCCAGGCGAGGGCAATGGGCACAGTCTATTGCAAACTACGGACTATTGTTACACCATCCCCTGATCTAAAACCTACAGGAGGGCAAGGAAAAACTCAAAAACCTCAACATGAGGAAAATTAAGAAACCTTGAGAAGGGGCCGCACATGAGCTAATCTCCTTCCAGGATGACCAGTCCAAGTTATAACAACTGATGTTGCACTCAATTGACAATAAAATAATAGATTTATTTGTACTTAGCCATTAGCTTTCAACCTTTACTTTCAGCTCTCGATGTGGAGCCGGCTCCCGTCGAGACATTTTGTTATTCTCTTGAAGGCAAATAAGATGGTTCAAATATGCATTTTTTTTCCCAGGAATTATATGTTGTTTGAGATTCAAAATGTTTGTATTTTTAAATGCATTTTTTGTACGTTTGTAAATAATTGAATTAATATTTCTTTTATTTTTTTCAAGGATCCCGTGTTTCTCTTTTTGCTTTATTTCAACACTTGACAAATTTATTGTTGGATTTCACGGGTTATTTGTTGTTGCACTGAAAGTACCAGAATATAGTTCTATTAACATTTTGTGGTCTCGTGTGTATTTCAGGGATTTTGTGTTGCTTAACTTTAAAGGTGCTTAGTATAAAAAATGTAAAAGTTGGGATAGGTAAAAGTTCACTGTAGACTGTTGAGTGAAAAAAATAAAAGATATTCAGCACCCCCGCGACCCTACTGAGGATAAGCGGTGCAGCGAATGAGATGAGATGAGACAATGTAATAGTAAAATACGTTTTTTATACAATGACCTCTGAGACTATCACAGTGCAGGTGCATTTATACAGAGACTTGATTACGCACAGGTGGATTCCATTTATCATCGTTGGCCATTTAGATCAACATTGAATCATTCAGAGATCCTCACTGAACTTCTGGACAGAGTTTGCTGCACTGAAAGTAAAGGGGCTGAATAATTTTACACATCCACTTTTTCGTTTATTATTTACTAAAACGGTTTAGAATATCCAATAAAGCGTGTTCCACTTCATGATTGTGTCCCACTTATTGTTGATGCTTCACAAGAAATGACAGTTTTATATCTTTATGTTTGAAGTTCAAAATGTTCAAAGGGGCCAAATGTTTTCGCAAGCCACTGTATATTATTAGTTCATTCTGTGCATAATGTTACATTATAATTAGGAATATAGCAATTTAGAACAACCCCAAAGATCTGAAGAGTCATTCGGGAGCCGAAACATCCGACCTTTTTCAGCGAGTTGAGCCAAAAAAGCCGGTTCCATAAAAAGAGCCCGAATTCCCATCGCTAATCAGTAGCTTCCTATGTATCTTGAAATATATGATGTCTTTTCACAAAATCTATTTCACACACAAAAAAAAATGCAAATTGAAATAAGTTCTGCCCCCAACATCACTTAGATGACAAACTCTCTTATGTTAACTATTATAAGAAACTCAGCCAAGCGAAATTAAGCCAAATCAGTAAGCTAGCATGAACCCTGGCCCCCAAGATGCTGTTAAATCACAGATTAAATTTTTGCGGCATTCTTTCGGGAGTTGTACTCAGCGAAACCCACAGGGGCCCCCAGTATTTACTGGGATTATATGGTGTGCTTTATAGATGTAGGTATGCATGTAAAGAGAGGGGAGCTAATGCCAACAGGAAGCGGGAGGGCAACGGGATTTACAGGCAACCAGTTTCAAAACAAACAAGGCCAAAGATCTGTAAAGGTCCACTTAAAGCATATTCAGAAGGCTTAGAATGGTGCCATGGGGCCTGCAGGTCAGCTACTGCTAAAGTGTTACCGAGCGAGTTGCTAATCCCGCAACAATAACTGCTTCTGGAGAGAAGCCGGCGAGAGAAAACAGGGTTAGCACTTGCAGTTTTATGAAGATTTGAGGTGGTCAGGACCAGAGACGCTCATAATCAGCTAAATTCATGTATTGGAGAAACAAAATCTCATTGATTTATTCTCAACAGTTTATTGCCGTTATTTGCACCAGTTTACAGGAGTGTTTCAATCCAGTAAGGGTTGTAGGATCGATCCAAACATCAATATCATCGATACTGAGCAAGTACTTGGATTGGGAAGATACCATTGTCCTATGATCAATACTCTCATCTCATCTCATTAGCCGTACCGCTTATCCTCATTAGGGTCGCGGGGGCCTGGAGCCCATCCCAGCCATCTCCAGGCAGTGGGCAGGGGACACCCTGAACTGGTTGCCAGCCAATCGCAGGGCACACAGGTAAAGACAACTCATTCGCTCATTCACATCTAGGAACAATTCGGTTAGGCCAATTCACCTGACATGCATGTTTTGGGGAAATTGGGAGGAAACCGGAGTGCCCGGAGGAAACCCACGCAAGCACGGGGAGAACATACAAACTCCGCACAGGAAGTCTGAAGCTGGATTTGAACCCACGACAGGTTCCCATGACATGAACTGTGCCGCACAAGCGCTAACCACTGCGCGGCCGTGATCAATACTGTCTTCCCATTTTGACTGGCACAATAATAATTTTGAAAGGGGGTCATATGATTAAACATACATTATAGTTTTCTAATTGTTATCTAATTGTTAGGGTCGGGTACGCCTCCTTCCACCAGAGGGCGCCAACCAGGTTTGGAACTTAGAACAGTTGTGTCCTATCATCACACACCTGTCCCTAATCATCCTCACACTTTGTAATATTTTGGACAGTAAACTGTAGAGCAGGGGTGTCAAACATGCGGCCCGGGGGCCAGATCAGGCCCGCTAAGGGATTGAATCCGGCCCGCGAGACAACGCTCAGTGAAGCGCAAGAGAAAAACGAGCTGTAGGTTGAAATATGTCCACTTGATGTTGCCAAAGCCAGGTGCCTCTCACAAAGACGGTGGACTTGTATTTCTCTCTCTCTCTCTCTTTTTCCCTTCCCTTTTTCTCTCTCGCTGTCTCTCTCTTTCACTTTCTGTGTCTCTCTTTGTCTCTTTCTTTGTTTCTCTTTGTCTCTTTCTCTCTCTCTTTGTCTTTTTACCTTATTTTGCTCTCTCTTCCATTCTTCCTTCTCTCTCTCTCTTGTCTCTCTTTCTCTCTCTCTTGCTTTCCCATTCTCTCCTTATCCCATTCTCTCTTTCTCTCCTTCTTTTTTCTCTCCTCTCTTTCTATTTCTCTTTGGATATTTTTCTTTCTCTCTCTTTCTTTCCCCCTCTCTCATTATTTGTCTTTATCTCTTGTTTCTCACGTTTCACGTTCTCTCTCTCTCTTTTTTCTTTTTTTCTCTCTCTCTCTCTCTCTCTCTCTCTCTCTTTCTCTCTTTCTTTGTCCCACCCTCTTTTTCTCTCTTTCGCTTTGTCTTATTTCTTTCTCTCTTTCTTTCTCTCTAATCTACTAGTCCGGCCCCCGAGAGAATGTTTGTTCTATCCTGTGGCCCCCGAGGTAAATTGAGTTTGACACCCCTGCTGTAGAGGAATGAACTTTGGGACAGTATTGTTCTTTTAGGCAGACAAGAGCTGCTCTCCCCTGTCCCCTCTCGCCTTCACCTTCCTCTCCCTACTCCGACTCTATCTGCAATACAAGGATGATGACTACAGATGTCCTTACACTCAAGCAGAACTTATACAAATATACTTGTTGCAATCTCAAAACATGTCAAATGAATATTGTGATTTAATTCAATCACATTGATTTAATTATCTGGCAGATACCGGGTGAATGGGGGTTGGTGGGGTGTTATCTCACAGGTGAACGTCAAAAAGGACATAAAATACTGCAAACGAGGATGCTAACGAATTTCAGTGCAGACGGCGCTGGGCGAGGTGGAGGACTGTGTGTGCTCTGTGTATAGCTCAGCCTAGAAGTAAGATCGGGGATAAAAAAATTCAGCCCGACCCGACCCGAGTCGCGGGTGTATAAACCCGAACCCGCCAAAACCCGACAAATTAACTTGATTTGATAACCGAGCCCGAAACAAACCCAAAGCTTTAATTTGTGCGTTTCAGCTGACCTACGCACTTTGGGGTTGACTTGGGGCCGAGTGCCTTAAATCAAGTGTACACTGCAAGTGCAGCGCCAAAATAAAAGATTCGGAGCTGAAGTGCACACACACATTCACCAAACATTCATTCCTCTTCACTTTTCCCAACCGGACAACGAACATTAAGCCCAGAACACAAGGGGTGAGTTGCTGTGCCATGCAACCCTTCATCAGCAGAGACGCCTGACAGCATGCTCTGGTTTACCCCCTCTACATCATATGCGTCGATATCAGTCATTCTTAATTATCCATTCACATCTATCCTTCACACATACTCTAGCATCTATTAAATTAACCCACTTCACATCCAGAGCACGTTTCACCCCATCCATCCAACCATTTTTGGGCCTCCCGCTTATTCTATGTCCTACAACCTCTGGACTTCATATTCTTTTAGACAAATGGCCTTCATCCATTCTTTCTATATGTCCATATCATCAACCCTGTCAGCAAGCTCTCTCACCACACCAGTTCTTCTCTTACACCACACATACTACTCAAACATTTCATTTCAAAGACCTTGAACCCATTTACTCTCAATCCCCACGCCTCTGAGCCATACATCACTGTTGGTACCACCATACCTTCATACAATCCTCGCTTTGCTTCCATTGGCAGATCTCTACATTTAAACAATCCGTTCAGCACACCCATAGCCTTGCACCATTCACCCATCCTCTTCTTCACATCCTCCTCCAAACTGCCACCTGCTTTCACATACTAACCGAAATACTTGGAATTTCAATAATAAAAATAATAAGGATAAAACAAATTTTAAAAAATATAGAAAATGAATAATGCAAAAACTGTCGTCACATTTCGCATATTTAGAGTTTGTGAATACAGTGGAACCTCGGTTTTCGAACGCCTCTCAGTTCGAACAAATCGGAGTTTGACCAAAAATTTCGAGAAATTCTTGCTTCGCTGTTCGGTCAAAAATTCGGAGTTCGAACGCCGGTAATGCGTGAGTGCGTACCCTAGAGTGCGATGCTGAGCGGCGTACGGGTGTAGATCGTGTAGATCGCTCCCCACCCCTCGTGACCCAACTGTTATCACGTGCGCACGTCCCTCTTTTTGCTTTCGCTTTCAATATCGGTGAACGGAGTGTTTTAGCCCCTAACTATGCCTCCGAAGAAGGTCGGTGCAAGCAGGACAGGTGAAAAAAGAAAAGTTGTTCGTACAACTATTGCCTTTAAGAAAGACATAATAGCTAAAAATGAAAGAGGTGTGCGAGTTTCTGATCTTGCTAGGGAAGACAGCATGCGCCTTCTGCTGACCACCACAAAGGTAAGAAATCCTATTCATAATTCTTTTCTTTATCTTTTTTTAAATTTTTAAACGTTCGTGTTAGCGTAATCTTTCGTACGGAAGTTTACGATAACGCAAACGTACGATTAGCCTGGGTTAGCTTTATGATTACGTTGAACATTCAGGTAAACATTCAGGGTGTTGGAACTGAGCCCAAAATTCAGGGTGTTGGAACGGAGCCCCCTTTCCAATGAACCGCTCACCACTTGTTGTGGAGACCCGGGTGCTAAATGACTTGTAAACGACCTGATTTTTTTATTTTTACACGTTCATGTTAGCGGAATCTTTCGTACTGAAGATTACGATAACGCAAACGTACGATTAGCCTGGGTTAGCTTTATGTTTAGGTTAAACAGTCAAGGTAAACATTCAGAGTGTTGGAACGGATTAAAACGATTGACATTATTTTTAATGGGAAAAATGATTTCGGCGATCGAACAAATCGGTTTTCGAACAGGGTTCTGGAACGGATTATGGTCGAGAACCGAGGTTCCACTGTACATTTAAGGAGATACGAGTGATAGAATTTCTTCAATAGACTTCCAGATTTCAGTTATTCACTGGTTTCAGTTACTGTCACATTTTGTTTTAATGAAGCAAACATTGAATTATTATGTAGATAAAATGGCCTTTAACCCTTTCAAATGCTTGGGAAAAAAAGGTTTCGATATTCATCCCATGACTCAAAATGCCTCTCCTTCAATTGCCTCTCAGTCTGGCTAAAATTGAATTCCTGGTTGATGACACATATTTGCTCAAGGCATTGTCGTGACCAAATCACCATTCCCAAATTGACTACGACAAATCATGGTCACATGACACCTTTCACCCAATTAAAAGAGCCAGATATAGAAAAAAAGAAAAGAAAATGCTTTGACCACTAAAATTGTGTTAAAGGATGCCTTTGGAGATGAACATGAAATGTTTGCAAAAAAACCTTTATTTGCAAAGTTTTATGAGAACACTTCTATACTTACTCAAATATGATCATTCCAGTCCAAGGTAACACAGTGTTGTTACTCAGCCCAAGTTTTGCAGATTATGAAAGTTCTGCACTTATAAAAAATTCCCACCCAGAATAACGGAGAGTCTGAAAGATAGCACCAAATGACTACAGTTAATGTGAAAAAAGTTAACAGAAAACAAAATTTATTTCACTTTTTTAGAAAAAATAAGAATGTTGTCATTTTAAAAAGCTGGGTCTTACAGGGTTAAAGCGCAACCGAAAACAGGTGGTACAAAGCGCAAAGAAAACTACAAACTACAGAGACTCTAAATCACCAAACCACACCGCCTTTCTTCTCATTATTTTACCCAGCCTTTCACAATTTTGGTTATTGGTGGTCCATGTAGCAGCAAGATGGTGGACGAATATCTCAATTCCTTCTGTTTTGTGAAATAAATTCACCTTTCTTGACTTAAGAGTATTTCAAATAACATTAAAATATGATAGTTCATACATTTATGCGAAACATTCAAATCAATATTGTTTGTTTTTTTAACAAACGCAGTATTTTACCAATAGGAGGCACTAAATAATACACAATGTCTCTTCAATGTGTTTAAAGCAGGTTACTTGAGCCAATCTATAACAATTTTGGCCACAAGGGCGCAATCAATTTGAACAGGCAATTTGGTGAACAGACACTCAATTTGTTCCATGACCGGGAAAAGACAAATAGAGGGAATAATTTGACGTCACCAATAATCTTTTTTTTTTCCCCATAAACATAATATTTTCAATTTTGGACGGTGCGACTCTGATATTTGTGTATGTTCCCTGTTCCTCTGGTGTTCCTCAAGTGTCAAGTTCAGGGCCCCTTTTGATGTATTATTTAGGATCTGGCCTGATTTGATTAAACATGTGGAAAAATTGTTACCGTAAAACAGCACCGAGGGTGTTGAAAACGACTTCATTTGTTGCAAACGGGAAATTCTTGTTTTGGTCCTTTTGTTTACGTTAAATTTTCTTACCAAGACAAGAAACTAGTCTTACTTTTTGTTAATAATGCCTTCGTACTCACCAGTGTGTTCCAAGATACTTTCCAGTTTTGCAAGATGTGGCTCAGCCATTTGTATTTCTCCCCCGCACGTAACTTTATACCAGTGCTCCTCAATTATTTCCTGTCAAGCCCCCCCTCAGAAGAAGAAATCCTCTCACAGTATATCCCACTTCATTACTACTCTTCATATTCAATGCTTATACTTTGTGTTACGTGCACGGCGTGGAGGTCAAATGTAAACAAAACACTGCCGCTGCTCTTTAGTGTAGTGGAGGTGCAATTGCACCTTACAAAATCAGTTCTTTGATAAATACTTTTAAAGGGACAGTGTGTGTATTGAGCATTTACTAGTAGTAAAAACACTTTATTTATTTAAAATAATATATTGATTTAAATAACGAGCATATACAATACATGAACCATCATATTAACATAAGTAAGTCGCAAATAAGTATTTATCGTACATAGCACCAACTTCACCCAGAGAGAGATGACATAATTGTCTACTATCTTGCTGCTACCCAAAAACCTCAAAAAGTCCAGGCAAAAAACTACAAGAACAATGTTGCGATTTGGTCTCTTTGAGTCTCCGTAGTTTGCATTTGTCACTGTGTTTTTGGGCACCCCTTTTGGGTTGCACTACACAATACAGCGTCATCTAGTGGTCAAATATTACCCAGTGTCCCTTTGAACAACTACTCAAAATGTTAAGCAATATGTTATCATCTTTAAACTGAACTGAACTGCACCACTTTGTCATGTGATGTAATCTGTATTTGGACAGTAAACTACTTTTAAATTCTACGTTAAATTTTTTATCACGTTTGCCCGATTTTAGCTAACCTGCACGGGTTCCCTGTTGGCTAAAGATGTGATTTTAAGGTTCTGTTGGTAGTATACAAAATCATGCATGGACCTGCTCCCTCATATTTTTCAGATTTAATTTCCCCCTTCACTCTGAAAATGCTGGTCTGCTAGTGATCCCAAGAGCCAAGAAGAAATCTGCAGATTTGAGAGTATTCTCTATTCGGGCCCCGGGGCTGTGGAATGCTCTGCCCCATTAGATTCCATCTGCAACCTCAGTGGAACTGTTTCAATTTAGGCTTAAAAACACACTTCTATTCTATAGCTTATAAATGACCTATATTTCACGTTGACGATATCTGTGTATTATTTGTTATTGCAACACCCGTTGCAGCCTGGTCATCCTGGAAAGGGGATTACCTAATGTCCGGTCCCTTCTCAAGGTTTCTTCATTTACTTCATGTTGAGGTTTTGAGTTTTTCCCTGTACTCATGTAGGTTTAAGATCAGGGGATGGTGTCATAATAGTCTGTAGTTTGCAATAATCTGTGGTCTGTGCAGCCCTTTGAGACTCCTTTTGATTAAGGGCGTCACAAATAAACATGGCTTGACTGAGGTTTTTGAGTTTTTCCTTGCCCTCATGTAGGTTTTAGATCACGGGAAGGTGTAATATAAGTCCGTAGTCTGTAATACTCTGTGGTCTGTGCAGCCCTTTGAGACTCTTCGTGATTAAGGGAGTCACAAATAAATATGGCTTGACTGAGGTTTTTGAGTTTTTCCTTGCCCTCATGTAGGTTTTAGATCACGGGAAGGTGTAATATAAGTCCGTAGTCTGTAATACTCTGTGGTCTGTGCAGCCCTTTGAGACTCTTCGTGATTAAGGGCGTCACAAATAAATATGGCTTGACTGAGGTTTTGAGTTTTTCCTTGCCCTCATGTAGGTTTTAGATCAGGGGAAGGTGTAATATAAGTCCGTAGTCTGTAATACTCTGTGGTCTGTGCAGCCCTTTGAGACTCTTCGTGATTAAGGGCGTCACAAATAAATATGGCTTGACTGAGGTTTTTGAGTTTTTCCTTGCCCTCATGTAGGTTTTAGATCAGGGGAAGGTGTAATATAAGTCCGTAGTCTGTAATACTCTGTGGTCTGTGCAGCCCTTTGAGACTCTTCGTGATTAAGGGCGTCACAAATAAATATGGCTTGACTGAGGTTTTTGAGTTTTTCCATGCCCTCATGTAGGTTTTAGATCAGGGGAAGGTGTAATATAAGTCCGTAGTCTGTAATCCTCTGTGGTCTGTGCAGCCCTTTGAGACTCTTCGTGATTAAGGGCGTCACAAATAAATATGGCTTGACTGAGGTTTTTGAGTTTTTCCTTGCCCTCATGTAGGTTTTAGATCAGGGGAAGGTGTAATATAAGTCCGTAGTCTGTAATACTCTGTGGTCTGTGCAGCCCTTTGAGACTCTTCGTGATTAAGGGCGTCACAAATAAATATGGCTTGACTGAGGTTTTTGAGTTTTTCCTTGCCCTCATGTAGGTTTTAGATCAGGGGAAGGTGTAATATAAGTCCGTAGTCTGTAATACTCTGTGGTCTGTGCAGCCCTTTGAGTCTCTTCGTGATTAAGGGCGTCACAAATAAATATGGCTTGACTGAGGTTTTTGAGTTTTTCCTTGCCCTCATGTAGGTTTTAGATCAGGGGAAGGTGTAATATAAGTCCGTAGTCTGTAATACTCTGTGGTCTGTGCAGCCCTTTGAGACTCTTCGTGATTAAGGGCGTCACAAATAATTATGGCTTGACTGAGGTTTTGAGTTTTTCCTTGCCCTCATGTAGGTGTTAGATCAGGGGATGAGGTTAATGATAGTCTGTGATATGCAATAATCTGTCTGTAGTCTGTAGTACTCTGTGCTCTGTGCAGCTCTTTAAGACTCCTTGTGATTAAGGGCGTCACAAATAAACATGTCTTGACTGAGGTTTTTGAGTTTTTCCTTGCCCTTATGTAGGTTTTAGATCAGGGGATGGTGTATTAATAGTCCGTAGTTCTGTTTAATGACAATAAAGGCTTTCTATTCTATTATATACACAAATAAATTCAACACAACACACTTTTCTTTGTATTTTATATAAAACAATATAATTTGAAAATAAATACTGTTTTACATGGACACATAAAAACAGGCTATTAGTAATGGGACAACGAAACCAAAACGAGCTAATAAATGAGGTTTCTAAGACTGATGCCGGAGGTTTTTTTTTTTTTTTTTTTAAACATACATTTTCGAAACGTGTTGGCAAAAGTAGCAGTATTTGTTGTTAAATGCAGGTTTTCGGATGGGCGAATCACCCTGTGCTACTCTCTTACATTTACAAAGATGCTCATGGTTGAAACACATGTTTTGCGTATGCTGAATAATTCGGGTGTCCTCCTCGCTATATCTAGGGAATGTTAGTAAATATCGGATCTTTTTTGGTTGACATATCGAAGTTTTAAATGAAAATGAAGACAAAAAGTCACTGGGAGGAAAGAGGTGACAACACTGCATATATAAATAGAGCACATTAAATATGTGCAATAGAATGAATACTGAAAAATACTCTATGACATAAATTATCAAAAATGGACTATGGCATGAGAGGATAATATTATCTATATACAAGTTGGGGGAGGACATGTACCGTATTTTCTGCACTATAAGGCACACTAGGTTAGAAGGCGCAACCCCAAAAACTAGTCTTTTGTGCTATTTTTTCAAATATAAGGCACACCGGATTATAAGGGCTAGTGTTGCCCTCAAAATAAGTACCATATTTGTGCATTGATGAGTCGAAATAAATCGATGATAATAGTTGAAACATTTGGACACAATGGGAAATGAACCCGGATCCCGGCGGGCAGGGCGTTGGATTCCAACCACCAGATTGCCAAGGATATAGACGACACATGTTAGTCAGATTTTTCAGATCCTTATTATAATTTGAGTATAATTTGAGTTATTTTTTAATGTTATTTATTTTTATCTTATATGACTCCTTCACTGCTTCTAAATTCAGTTTTCTGAAAGCCTGCTGTGTTATTCTGCGCTAGCTTTTAGCATGGTGTTTGTTGACTACACGGTGTATATATGCTCGTTTTATATCACCTGTTAACGTTCTGTCTGCAATAATTTGGAGTTTCAGTATTGCTAGTTTTACTCGATTGACAAAATTGCTGTCAGAACAGCCTACAGTAGAATGTCTCAACGGGGTTGGCCGTTTTGGCAGAACATCGGGCCGCGAGAACATAAAACCAGTCTGTGGTACAGAAAAAGTTGGGGACCGCTAAAATACAGTATCGAACCGGCTACTGGCAAAGTCTTTATAAAGCGCGAGAGATTCCGAACTAAATGGAGAGAAAGGCATTGTGGGAAGTAATTTGGTCATTGAAAGATATAAATAAACACATGGCCGCATGTATTCAACAATGTTTGTCACTGCAATCCTTAGTTTGTTTGAGATAAAGTGAAACATTTATGAGTAAAGAGTATAATTGTTAGGGTATGGCTCTCCTCCATCAACCAGGGGGCGCCTAATCAGTTTGTTATTGGGACAGTTGTGTCCAATCACCCATCACCTGTTCCTAATGAGCTTCATAAGGACATTTGGACAGCACACAGGGTCGGGTGATTTCCCCTTTTACTTTTTCCCAGTCCATCCTGTTTTCCGAGGTTTGTTTTTTTTTGTTTTGGAATTCAGGCAGTTTCATTGTTGTTTTTTAGTGTTACTTTATTTAGCATTTTTGTGATCAAAAACAGGGGCAGCACGGCAGCGCAGTGGTTAGCGCATGTGCGGCACAGTTCTGAGGTCATGAGATCGGACCTGGAGTTTGCATGTTCTCCTCGTGTTTGCGTGGGTTTCCTCCGACCACTCCGGTTTCCTCCCGCATTCCAAAAACATGCATGTCAGGTTAATTGGCCGGTCCAA
Source organism: Urocampus carinirostris (assembly GCF_059441175.1). Lineage (NCBI taxonomy): Eukaryota > Metazoa > Chordata > Actinopteri > Syngnathiformes > Syngnathidae > Urocampus > Urocampus carinirostris. The sequence goes on from NC_142368.1 coordinate 8,147,210, forward strand.
ATTGTCCCTAGGTGTGAATGAGTGAGTGAGTTGTCTGTCTCTGTGTGCCCTGCGACTGGCTGGCAACCAGTTCAGGGTGTCTCTTGCCCACTGCCTGAAGATAGCTGGGATGGGCTCCAGCACCCCCGTGACCCTACTGAGGATAAGCGGTCCAGATAATAGATGGATACCATCATTTCAATTGGGTCCTAAGTACTGCAAGGTTCCTGCTTTCCTGCGTTTGGGTCCACCGGCTTATCATAAGATACTCACCTGACGCTGAGTGCTGTCCAAAGGTCCTTATGAAGGGTAAGGCGAATCAGGGACAGGTGTGGGGTGATCGGAGACTCCGTTTTCAAATTCAAAGCGATCCCTAGACCCTAACAACGAGAAGACCATTGCCTTTTCCTACCAAATCTACGTTCCTTGGGGCCCATTGGTAAGAATTCACGGCTCTTACTGTCGCCACCCGGGTTCAATCACTGCGCTACAAGTGTTTTGCAATGGTGGTCAGCGATAACAATAATCGCAAGGCGCATGTTCGCATTTATGGCCAATTTGGGGCGTTTGGGTGCGCCTCGTAGTCCTGAAAATACGGTAATCAAAGCGCGACGGCGTTATAACCCCGTTTTACTGGAAAAAGGAACAAATAATTTATAAAGCACTTTCTTTAGTCTTTCTGTTTCGAAGAGAGGCACTGGTTTTCACAATGGAATCAAACTACAGTAGAGTTTTCATTCAGTGTTTTTTTTTTAAAATAGCACGTCGGTTCGCGGTATCCCTTTCCAGGCACTTGTCGTGACGTGCGCCGAATATGTCCTCGGAGGAAAAAGCAGCCTTCTTTTGGAAGATTCCCCATCTCGCCGTGCCAGTAAATACAGACGTGGGCGTGTAATTCCGTACCAGAAGGCTCTTCCTGGTTGTCGGTCCTAAATCTCGGTCCTAAATCTCCAAGCATTTTGCGCACCGGCACAGTAGTCTCGCATCCAGTGAAGTCAAAGCAACAAAGAAGACGCTTCTATCCAATGATGCGTTGTTGTAGTTGGTTTGTTGATGTTGATGTCTTGTAGCAGCAAACTATGAGAGGCCGTTTGAGAAGTGAATCCTACTGGCTCTCAGATTTTACTTGGTACTCTCACACCTGCGCAACTATACTCTCGTAAGACACTACTATACTCTTTTTAGATTTCGAGCGATACAAAAAGTAGGACGAAAGAGGAAGTGGGTAGAAAACAAGAAGACTCTCTCATAAATGGTATCATAGGCTCATATACACACTACTGTACTCTCTCATGCATACAACTATTCTCATAGACACTGTACTATACTCTCACAGTAATACTACTATACTCCAATAGACTACTAAAGTCTTTCACATACACTATTTTATCATACTTTCTCACACGAGCTACTCTATTTCTACACACTCATTACCATATTCCTACACACACACACACACAATACTATAAACTCTCACACACAGTATTATACTCTCTCACAAACACTATTATATTTTCACACTCATCATTAAAATTGCTGCTTTTCACACATAGTGTAATGATCACCTCACCTCTCAGTATTGTTTTACTTTAGGTACATTTTTGGGTACTTGACACTGATCTGTGGGTAAGTTGATCACTCAATGGGTTTGTAATGTCTTTTCCTGTTGGAGCAACCTAACTTCCTGTTTAATACTGAATATTAGAAATGCCCGTGTATGAGATTAAACTAGTAGGTGTGAGAGAGTACTGCATAGTAGTGTGAGAATGAGAGTATAGTAGAATGTGACAGCATAGTAATGTGTGTATAGGGATAGAGTAATATGCGTGAGAGAGTATAGTTGTGTGTATAAGGGCATAGTAGTATGTATGAAAGGTAGTGTGAATGAGAGTATAGCAGTATGTGTGTCATTATTACTCATTCATTTCACCTGTGCCAGCTCATTTGCATGTCTGATTGGCTCCCTGTCCCTATTTAAACCCTGATCTGTCACTCTCCTGTGGTCAGTCCGTCTGCGAACCTCTGTTGTTACAAGGCAAGCCTTTTTGACCCTGACTCCCGCCTGTCCCGTTTTTGCACCCGTTTTTCCACCTGTCCGGTCCTGATCTCCCTGTTTGTCTCCGGCTACGACCCGTTTTTGTTCCCGACCACGTCTGCTCTCCCGTCCTGGCTAACGACCCGTTTCTGACTCCGGCCATGTTTTCGCTCTCCTGTCCCGACTATAGATCTGTCTTTCCGTCTCTGACACCGCAATCGCTCGCTACGGAAGATCCACTCCCGTATTCGGATCACAATCCGATTGCGAGAGCGACTTGCTTCCCGCGTCCAGCGAACACCGGATTGTGGGCGCAGCCCTTCCTCTTTCTTTCAATAAAGCTTGTGGTAAACGTTACGCAAATGGGTCCTAATTCCGTTCTTGTTGTGACAATGTGTGAGAGAGTATAGTAGTTTGAATGAGAGTATAGTAGTATAGATGAGAGAGTATAGTCTTTTTTCGGCATGAGTGAGACTGTTTGTATAAGAGTATAGTTGTGAATGCGTGGGTGTATGATATTATGCGTAAGCAAGTAGTATTTACTTCTCAAAGGACCTCTCACAGAAAACAGTTGTGCAGCATGCTTGTCTACACTCTCACTCACACACACAGACACACATACTCTCACACAATATGTGGATACACGGTGGGAGGCAACAGTCCATCCATCTCTGTCAGTTCAGAGCAGAACGCTTTTCCACAGAAAATAAGTTTACGGGTCAACAATCTCAAAGTGCTGTGCTGTAAAATATCCGTTGTACTGCGTTCTCATAACAGAACGGAGTATTCCTTCATTTTTTACGTGTGTAGTGTTCCTCCTCTCTCATCTTCTGGGCTTGTCACACCTGAAAAGGGAGGAATAGAAAGTCAGGTACACAATGTATCTTTATGAGGCGAGACCTGAGTGTGGAATTACCTGTCATTTTCTTACTTAAAGGGACAGTGTCTATTATTTAGCGCTTATTACTAGTATATTTTTTTTCAAACAATATTGATTTAAAAAAACAGTAAAAAATACATAAACTATAATATAAATGTGCATTTAAAAAATACGTGTATAGTATGATTCATTTTACATTGTATGATTCTGAGCAAGATTTATTCGGACACCTGCAAATGAGATTGCTGTCAAGAACCGGAACAGGAGGAGGACCCAGCTGCGTGACGTTTCTCGCACAAGCTTTATTTTACGTGAAATGGGGCAGTCATGTACGTTAACCCAAAACGCCAGTGATTCGGCGATCGTTGGGCGGAAGACGTAAGGCAGCAGTCTGGTGTGGAATGACAGGAAGCCAGAGGCCGACGAGATTGATACCAATGGCAAGAGCAGATATCGGACAGATGGGGTCGATACTGAACACGACGGGACAGACAGGATTGATAACAGGCACTGGAGACTGGAGTCCGATACCAAGCAGGACTAGATAGACGGAAACGATACCAGACACTGGAGATCGTAATTAAACAGGACAAACTAGACGGGAATACTGAGAAACTGTAGATCGATATTAAACAGGACAAAAATAGAAGAGAAAGACACCGGACAGGAATCACGGGCAGGAAACTGGACAGAGTCAAAACCCACGTCTTGCGGGTGCAGAGGTTCGTTGGCGGACTGACAAAGGGTGAGTGAGAGCACTGAGCTTAAATAGAAGGGGAAGCCAATCCGTCAACGAGCCGCAGCTGGCGCCACACGGGCGTGGCCAATTGTGCGCCATGGCAACCGTGACAACTGCATAGGATGCCAGTTATTTTGACTATTATACCTCAATGTTGTTTTAAGTATTATGCACTCTTTATATTATTGTCACACCCGGCCAATCCTGTTGCTATTCTTTGATATCCACACCCTTTAGGGCAGATCTACTTTTTTAACCTAGGAGATTTGATAACAGAAATAACTCAGAGGAGGGTGTTTTGGAACAGGTTGGATTTTTCCTCTTCTGAGTATTTGGGTCCTTCCCTGTTCTCCTTACAAGTTCAAAATCCATTGATGTCTTCATTTCTTATTTTGAATGTCTGCTAAACTATAAACTCGTCAAGGGGAGCTAAAATAATTGTCTGATACCCCAAAAACAAAAATCTTGCGGTAAATAAATGTAAAATGGTGCATGTTGGTCATTTGAATCTCTGTAGTTTGTATACTTATTGTGCCTTTTAGCACTCATTTTTGGTTGCAGTTCTCAACACAGCGACGCCAAGGGTTCAAATTGTCATGATTACTGATGTTACTCAGCTGTGCCCGCTCATTTGGCGCCAACCGCCGCGGGTTCTGATTGGCTCCCTGTCACTATTTGAACCTTGTCCTGTTAATCCCCTATTGTCAGTCCATCTGCAAACCTCAGTGTACACTAGGCAAGCCTACCTCGACCCTGACTCCCACCTGTCCCGTTTTTGCTCCCGCTTGTCTCACGCTATGACCTGTTTTGATCCTGACCACGTCTGCTCTCCCGTCCCGGCTTACGACCCATTTTTGATCCCGACCACATCTACTCTCCCGTCCTGGCTTACGACTCCTTTCCGACCCCGACCCCGCTTTGCTCTCCCAGTCCTGGCTACCGACCAGTTTTTCCGTCCCTGACACCGCCATCGCCCGCTACGGAAGATCCACTCCCGTGTTCGGATCACTGTCTGAATGCGAGAGCGACTTGCTTAAAGCGTCCAGCGAACACCGGATCGTGGGCGCAGCCCTTCCTCTTTCTTTCAATAAAACTTGTGGTAAACGTTACGCTATTGGGTCCTGTTTTCGTTCTGGTCCTGGCAGAGTAGCCTGTGAACTGGTTCTGAAAATATATCATAGGTCATTGTGATTTTCTAGGAAATGTGATTTTGACTAAGTAATCATGACAACCTGGTAATAACATAGTATTAAAATAGTAGCAATATGTTATTATAAAAACAAAACTGGTCGACTTTTGCGCAAATCAGTAACAGAAAAGTAGCTCTCAGCTTCAAAAACTGGCAACCCCTGATCAAATAAGACACACTGTCCCTTTAAGAGAGATTCCGAATCAGGGCTCGTGGCGGATCTCACCTGCAGGTCCTCTCGTTGAGCTCTAGTTGTCGATCTTTACAAAACTCATCGGTATGTTTGCAGGAGCAGCGACAGGTTTGCGGATCCTGCAGGAATAAGTGCTTCCTTCCCTTAGAGCACGGCTTGCAAACACTAGAGCAGGACAGACAGAAAGACAAGAAGAAGAAAACGAGGAGAGGGATGAGGATTACAGAGTGTTGATACCACCAAACCCAGGAATCAGTCACCCTTCCTTAGAGTCATATGTTGAGCAGTTTGACCTTCCAAGTGTTTGCATAGCATGAGACAGTCTTGCATGGGGTTCAGGATTGGCTCTCACACTTGAAACTGTTATGCTCTCATACATAAGAGTGAAAGGAAGCACAGGACAACACCTTTGTCTTCATAAACATAGGTTAAATACGCTTGCTTACAGCACTAACATTGTCTCTTTGTCAAAACTCGCGAACACACTGTTCATCATAAAACCAAGTCAAACATGCTCACTTACAGTACTGCAATGGTCTCATGAATACATGTCAAACGCTCTCACACATGCCGGTGAAATGTTTTACTATTCTTTATGAACACAAACATTTCACCAAAGTGTTTGTCGTGTGTTTATGAGTGTATTTCACCATCATCTATGAATGCATCTTAGTACTGTGAACAAACATGTCTCACTTGTCACGGTTGACATGGAGCCCAATTGGCCCCGCCCGTGTTGACAGATTGGCTTTCCGTCTATTTAAGCTCAGTGCTCTCACTCTTCCTTTGTCAGTCCGTTAAAGAACCTCTGCCCCGCAAGACGTGGGTTTTGACTCGGTCTTGTTTCCTGTTGGTATTTCCTGTCTGGTATTGTTCCCGTTTATTATGTCCTGTTTAATATCAGTTTCCAGTTTTGTTCCCGTCTAGTTTGTCCTGTTTATTCTCGATATCCTGTTTTGAAATCAATCCTGTCTGTCCCGTTGTTTAATATCGGTTTCCAGTTTTGTTCCCGTCTAGTTTGTCCTGTTTATTTTCGATATCCTGTTTCATTATCAATCCTGTGTGTCCCGTTCTGTCCGGTATCGACCGCATCTGTCCGATATCAACTTGGGCAATTGGTATCGATCTCGTCGGCCTCTGGCTTCCTATCATTTCACGCCAGACTGCTGGCTAACGTGCATGACTCCCCATTTCCCGTAAATTAAAAGGCTTGTGTGAGAAACGTCACGTATTTGGGTCCTGATCCTGTTCCGGTTCATGACATCACTTGAGGGAATGAGCGCTTTTGACCAGCGTGTTTGGAAGCATTTGACTAGTGCGTGTGTAAAGTTTTCTTCGTCGGTTTAGGAGATTATCTCAGTACTCTATGTGAGCGTGTTTGACTAATGAGCACACACGTTTGACCAGGGTGTTAGAAAGCTTTTGACTGGTATGTGTGTAAGGTTTTGACAGAGGTTTATGAGACCATTTGAGTTCTGTAAGAGAGTGTGCTTGACCTGTGTCTATGAAGACAAACCAGTGTGTTTGAAAGCTTTGACCAGTTTTGCGTTTCCTTTCACTCTTATGAATGATAGTATTTCAGTTGCAAGTGTGAGAGTCAATCATGAATTATAGCCTAGACGGCACCCGTTTTGCTAGTATACAGGCAAAAAATGCAGGAGGTAAAGTGAACTCTTCTTTACAACAATTGAACTCCATTTTTATCGGAGAGCTCTCACACACCATACCTTTGTTAGGCATGCCAACAAAGACAAACATGTATCATTTCATTTATTTTCATCAACCTCATTCAATTGTAAATAAAACCAAAGAAACCCACTGAAATTTGCTGTTAATCCAGTGATTCAAATTTTAGTAGCCCAAAATAAACAATGGTTTTTGTCAAGACCGGAACGGAGACAGGACCCACTTGCGTTTTTCACGTTTTTATAGGAAGAAAGATAAAGGGTTGCGCCCATGATCCGGGAAGCAGGTCCCTCCGAACGCGGAAGTGGATCTTCCGTGGCGAGCGATGGCAGTGTTGGGAACGGAAAAACGGGTCGGTAGCCGGGACAGAAGAGCAAAAACGTGGTCGGGGTCGGAAGCGAGTCGTAAGCCAGGAAAGGAGAGTCGACGTGGTCGGGGACAAAAAAGGTCGAAAGCCGGGACGGGAGAGTAGACATGGTCAGGATCAAAAACGGGTCGAAGCCGGGGGACAGTCAGGCGCAAAAAAAGGCGGGAGTAAGGGTCTAAAAAAGGCTTGCCTAGTGTTAACTGCGGTTCGCAGATGGACTGACAAAAGGGGACAGATAGGAGTGGGTTTAAATAGGGACAGGGAGCCAATCAGAGTCCGAGGCAGTTGGCGCCAAAGGAGCGGGCACAGCTGAGTCCCATCGGTAATCTAATATCTGTGATTTGCAGTCAGGAGAGGCAGGTGTAACTCTCTTGTCATCATGGAGATATAAAACTAAGGATAGACAGAATAATTATAATATCCAGTGTTAAAGTTTACATTTGATGTTACACATATTTGATTTTCTTTAAGAAAATTACTAATTTTTCACATTCCAATACACATTCCAATATGGATATTATCAATGGTGAGTGCCTACAGATGCAGAGCGAGGCATGCAATCCTTTTGCCTCATGGCAGGGGGCAATAGTGAGACAAAGGATTCTGATTTATATATATATATATATATATATACACCGTAAATTCCGGACTATAAGCCGCTACTTTTTTCCCAAACGTTCAACCCTGCGGCTTATTCAGTGATGCGGCCAATTTATGTAATTTTTCTAACAGCCGCCAGCGGCGCTCGAGTACAAAAGGTAAGATTTAGACCTGTGGAATATATGCGCCGGGGAAGACTGTTACAACATACCCTCATCATGCAAACTGCAAAAAGAAAGGCACATGACGCAGTTTTCAAGCTAAATGCAATCGAGCAGTCCGATAAAGAAGGAAACAAAGCTACTGGACGTAAGTTTCACTTTGCGAGCATGTTGCTAGCGTGTTTTTGATCAAGGGAGCGTGGGACGACGTTTACATGAGAAAGTCTCTTTCCCATACTGGGGAAGACGACTTTGAAGACGTCGATATAAGGAAGAAGATGAGGAAGGTGAACCGTGATTTCTACAAGAATCGTAAGTTTTCTTAACAGACCCGATTACTGTGTTGCGAGCGTGTCGCTAGTAGCGTTTTGCTACCCTTCACAGGCCCAGTTTGGGATTAAATATTATTATCAAAGCTTTGAAAACTCTCTCGGTGTACCGTCTTTCTTTGTGAATATGTGTAACCATGTATAACATGTATTTGCAACTGTATGTTTTTGTAATGTATTTATTTTAGAGACTTATTCTGATATGTTTTCCACGGGCAAATCAAAAAGAAGGGGCGAAAAACAATGGGGGCTGACGGGAAGTGGAGTAAAGGTGAGACGTGTTTGTGGATGCAGCAGACAATAGTGGATATTTATTTTCCCCACCCCTACCTTTAGAAATATACATTTTTTTTCCTTGGATTATTTTCAACGGGACCCGGACTCTGCAGGTCTGCATCAAACCTTAAGTACCGGTATCATTATCCATTAATTTTGACGGCTGTGGAATCGCGGGACACAACGTCGGGTTTGGGTTAATTTTGTGACTGTGTTACATTTTTTAATGTAGGCGCATGCGGCTTATATACAGGTGCGGCTTGTGTAAGTACAAAAGCGGTTATCCTCTTAAAATGGGGCGGGTGCAGCTTATAATCAGGTGCGCTCTATAGTCCGGAATTTACGGTATATATATATATATATATATATATATATATATATATATAAAATTGGAGACCATGGAACACCAATCGTTACACAAAACCTAGATGGGACGGGCATTTCTCAAAGGTTCTTTATACATAGATGCCACCCAACAGAAAATTAGGATCTGGTTTGCTAAATGAAAAGAAAAAAACAATTAGTGCTGAGTGACAATCAACACTTTAAAGCAGGAGTACTGTATTAGATGTCACACCTTGATTTCTATTACTGTTTAAATGGCAGCATTGGGAAACTCTCGAAATATTGTGTAACCTGCTTGACTATTGTGTACACTGTTGTACTTGACGTCAAATATTTGATATCCACTTTGGACCTTGGAAACTATGACCAATGAAATCACTGGGTTTCGCCAAAATAAATGCATTATTTGTGTATAACGTGCGTCCCTCATTTGTTATTTAAAATTTTACTATTTCTCATTCTAAGTTACAAAAGTTGTTAAATATGTTGTCACGGTCGCTCATTGCCCTCACTTGGCCCCGCCCGTTTGGCGCCAGCTGCGGCTCGTTGTCTGATTGGCTTCCCTCCTATTCAAGCTCAGTGCTCTCACTCACCCCTGGTCAGTCTGTCAATGAACCTCTGCACCCGCAAGTGTGTTTTGACTGTCCAGTATCCTGCTTGTGTATCCTGTCCAGTATCGATCCCGTCTATCTCGTCCTGTTTGATATCTGACTCCAGTCCCCAGTGTCTGGTATCGATCCCGTCTGTCTCGTCCTGTTTGCTATCTGACTCCGGTCCCCAGTGTCTGGTATCGTCCTTTCTGATATCTTGCACCAGTCTACAGTATCTGGTATCGATCCCGTCCGTCTCGTCCTGTCTGATATCTGACTCCAGTCTCCTGTATCTGGTATCGTTCCTGTTTGTCCCGTCCTGTCCGGTATCGACCCCGTGTGTCCGGGATCTGCTCGTGGATCTAGTATCGATCTCGTCCACTTCTGGCTTCTTGTTTTTTTCACGTTGGACTTCTGTCTTTCTTCTTCCGCCCAGCAATTGCCGAAGCACGGGCGTTTTTGTTCACGCGCATGACTGCCCCATTCCTGTGAAATAAAGCTTGTTGATATATTAATTCAATGTCCTGATGAGATCGATACCAGATACATGGGAAGATACCGGTCAGGACGGGAAAAGCCAGGATCGATACCAGATACATGAGCAGATACAGGACGGACGGGGTCGATATCGGACAGGACGGGACAGCTAAGATCGATACCAGATATACGGGCAGATTCCAGACAGACGGGATCGCTACCGGACAGGACGGGACAGACAGGATCGATACCAGATACTGGATTCAGATATCATACATGACGAGACAGACGGGATCGATACCGGATACTGGGGACTGGCACAGGATATCGGACAGGATGAGACAGGCGGAATCCATACCAGACACTGGATACTGGAGTCAGATATCAAACAGGACAAGAAAAATGGGATCGATACCCGATACTGGAGACTGGAGTCAGATATCAGACAGGATCAGACAGACGGGATCGATACCAGTCAGGATTCAAAAGCAGGATACGGAAAGAGTCAAAACACACGTCTTGCGGGAGCAGAGGTTCGTTGACGGACTGACAAGGGGTGAGTGAGAACACCGAGTTTAAATAGGAGGGAAGCCAATCAGGCAAAGAGCCGCAGCTGGCGTCAAACAGGCGGGGCCAAGTGAGGGCAATGGGCAACCATGACAGGTACGTCAAATTCGGTTCTCCAGATATGAGAGTTTTGACCATGTGAAATGTGTTTTACATACCGAAAACAGTTCCGTTGCCCCCAATCAAATGTGTTATTTGTTTTTAAAGTGGTTTTGCTCGCACAGCTTACAAGCGTATTTCATCCGAACTGAACTAGCCCGCTCAGTGAAAACGTGACTTTTATCCGTCAACCGTGGTCAAAGAAGAAATCTGCTTGCTCTGGCCTTGTGGAATTTCATTTTATTGTAAAATGATGGAAGTCATCAGCTGCTCCATTGCTTCATACATGGATTACAAAGCAAGAATTGCACTTGAGACACAAAACGAACGCAGTATTGCTGCAAGACAACAGTTTAGTCGGGGAACAGTGCACTCAGGTTCGACACTTTTTTGGTGTTAACTTTTAGGTAACACCCTTCATGTTAGCAGTTCGCTTGTGACCGGTTACTGAAATCTGCTGCGAAATTTGCCAAAAACATCACCCAATTTTTTCCTCGTTTCTTGGTTACCTTGTTAAGCGCCCTTATCCATGAAAATACTGTTTTTTTCTGGTGTTGGGTATGATCTCTGGGTCTTTTTATTGCCAGTATACTTTTTAATTAAAATATTTGAAAAAAATGGTGAAACGAACCTCAACATGATTATATGAATAAATAAAAGGCTTTTCTGTTTTATATATAGATATATATATATATATATACACACACCGTATTTTCCGCACTATAAGGCGCACCTAAAAGTCTTAATTTTTTTCAAAAGCTGACCATGCGCCTTATAATACAGTGCGCCTTATATATGGCTCAATATTAAATCGCAAGGTCTCGCAACTTACGCAACAGCCGCCGACTCGATTTTCCCCCGAACGTGGAGTAGTCCGCGGTGTATGCGGGGATTTATATACCGGCGTTTCATTGGCTAACCAATGTGTCAACCATCATTTGAATCGATCGCTATTGGCTAAAGTTATTCGGAGCCTCGGATAGGCTAGAGGGCCAAAACAAACCCTGCAATTGGCCGAAAAAGATGACTGTTAATAGCAAGCTTGCTAAACTACGCCATAAAGAAACATGTTTCATTAGTCTGTATTTGTAAACATTTTACACTCCTGGATTTACTACACTCACGGTTGTAAGAAGACCATGGTTGCATATCATTATTGAACGTGAGAACTTAGGTGAGTTATGCGGCTTTATATTTTCCCGGTTTCTTGTTTTAGAACGATCTTGATGTTGATGTGATGAGTTGAGTGAATTAAACTCAATTCCAAGTGTTTATTGTCATATGCACAGTAAAGTTGCAAGTGAAAAAGAAAATAGAAACTAAGGAATGGTTGGCATTTCTTGAATCCCAAGACTTTAACCTTCCGAATGATATTGGAAACGATGCATTTGAGTGACATCGTACGGACACCGCATCCGCACGTGTCTACGACACGTATTTGCTTCTTTGCAAGCTTTGGGAATGTCAAGGGGGTAATCAGTTGGACTGAATCATCTGACTGTTTTGTCGACGTTCCCATTGTAGCGCCTTATAATACGGTGCGCCTTATCTATGGAAGATATAGGACCAAAAATAGTTTTTGGGGGGTGCGCCCTATAACCCGGTGCGCCCTATAGTGCGGAAAATACGGTGTGTATATATATATATATATATATATATATATATATATATATATCTATATATATAATATAATATTATATAATATTTATGTATATATGTACAGTCAAGAAACTAAGTATTTGAACACCCTGCTATTTTGCCTTTTCTCCCACTTAGAAATCGTGGAGGGGTCTGAAATTTTCATTGTAGGTGCCTGTCCACTGTTAGAGAGATAAACTAAAAAGAAAAATCTAGAAATCATAATGCATGAAATCAGTGTCTGAAACTGACAACCAGGAAACCAGAAAACTCCTCCCAGCCATAAAGTTGCGTGCCCCATTTTTACAACTTGAAACACAATAAGACGACTAATCGCAAACCCCCCCCAAGTATTAAGGATTAATAATCAGAATATATAACAAAACAAAACTTTAAAATGAAGTTTATTATAAATCTACTAATAACATTCACTGCATGTATATGACATGGCTGTTTTCCATCTGCCATCAGTATGTACCTGTATTGACTCATCTTCATTCATGCAATGTTTGCGTTGCGTCGTCTGCTACAAGCCACATGAACTCCTCTTTCCACGATCCTCTTAATAAACGTTTACACTTTGTAGCGTCATAACATTTGTTAGCTTCTTTTGAATTTTTTTCTCGGGCTGAGGTTTTGCCTGTGTGTTCTCTGTGCGTCTACTTTGGAAAATGATATGCTAATGCCTAACTTTATAACGCTCGGGAAAGTCCGGAAGCACGAAGTTATTCAATGCAGGCTTCTGATTGGCTGCCGAGTATGAGAATTGCCAAACGAACCGAAATTTTGTTTTTTTTCTTGAAAAAGTTGTCGGCCACCCGGGCGGAGACGTTGTGTAAGTTGTACGCCCGACGTAAAAGATGCACGCCGCGGGCGTCCGGGCAGACATTATTTCAGACACTGATATTATATAAAATAATATGTAAAATCCAACACCCGAGGAGGGTTAAAAACGGCCCCTAGCAGAGGGGACGGAAAGCAGTCGATAATCATCAGAAAAAGTACCAGCATTGCACGACGGGAGACAACAAAAAGATGAAAAGCACAAAAATCACAAAGAAGACAGGCGAGACATAGCAAAGCGACACAGACTAAACACGGCGATTACGATTTTACTGATACGGCCGAAACAATGTCAACAGCTTACACTCCGTGCATTAATTCCTGCTCGTCCGTTATCAGGCATCTCAAGTTTCGAGGAAAATATACCTGTGCTTTTACTTTTTTTTTTTTGACACATCTGAGCGAATACAACTGTTGATGATGTTAAACCGATAGTACCATGCAATAGTACACATTGTACTCACATATAGGCAGTGTTAGGCATGTTATTTTCAAAAAAAGTAATAAAGTTATAGTGACTTGAATAGGGAACAGACAGGTGGTTGTGTTATAGGACCTTGTTATAATTATTACACCATAACAGTAAACGATTTACTGTATCCTACATTTACGAAAATAACAATATACTAAAATAACAATCAGTCGTCAACAGTATAAAGGGAGTTTAATACGTAACTCAATCGTCCGTCGTAGAGATGGGAGTTCCAACTCTTTTTAGAGAACTGGCTTTTTTGGCTTGGCTCTTCAGCTCCCAAATGACTCTCTAGGTTAATTTTTGTTGTTAAATCCATTTATCATGAATTATTAGGAATGTCTTAAGAAAGGAAAAATCAAGCAAAATTAACACTTAAACGTTAACACTGAAAAAAAAAACAAAGGTAACATAAATATATACATATATAATAATAATAATTTCCTTTGTATTGTCATTCTTTGTAACAATGTACACAGAACGAAATGTCGATACACCTGACCCGTTGTAGCGAGCCGATGCAGCCGCAGCCAACAGAGGGCGCCGCCATTTTACCAATTAGGTATGACTCGGCCGAGGCGCGAACCAGCGACCTCCCAGTCTCAAAGCGGGCACACTACCATCTAGGCTACTGAGCTGGTTTAATCTGTATACATGTGTAGATATTCAAATACTTATTTGCAGCTGTATCACACAAATATATTGTTATTGTGATTCCTGGATTTTTCTTTTTAGTTTATCTCTCTCGCAGTGGAAACGCACCTACGATGAAAATGTCAGGCCCCTCCATGATTTCTAAGTGGAAGGAATAGCAAAACAGCAGGGTGTTCAAACACTTAGTTTCCTCACTGTATACATGCAGTATATCTATATTTTATATTATTTTTTATGTTTAAAATATAATATTAGTTTCATCAAATTGGTGTTAAACCACTCACAATTAAAGCAAAATGAATCAAGCACAACATTTTGAAATAAGTTTTGTATCTGTAGTTGTATTTTAGTTGTGTTTTAGTGGTATATCTGTATTAGGATTTTAGTAGTATTTCTGTTGTATTAGTGTAGTAATAATTTTTAGTATTCTATTTTTTTCAGATTAAAAGCAAAATTATTTATTGTGTCCCTGTTTTTAAATAGTACATTTGATATTTAGTTTTGTAGTATTTTTTTGTCTATTTGTAGTATTTCTGTCGTGGAACTTTTGTAGTTTTTCTTAAGAAGTAATTTTGTTGTATTTAGGTTGTAACATTTCTCTTGTAGAATTTTTGTACTATTTCTTTCGTATGGGGTTGTTGTATTTTGGGGGTATTTCTGTATTTGAGTTCTTTTCAGAATGAAAACAAAATAATATATTATGTGCCTGTTTTTAAATAATGCATTTTATAGAAGATTGTTTTTGAATATTTGTACTATTTCTATAGTAGTATTTGTGCAGTAATATTTCTAAAGTAGTGTGTACGTGTTAAAATATTACTGCAGTAGTATTTTTGTAGCATTTTTGTAAAACTTTTTGATTTTAAAAGAGTGTGAAATAATATATTAGGTCCCTGTTTTTTAAGAATACATTTGATATTTAGTTTTGTAGTAATTTCGTTGTATATTTGTAGTATTTCTGTATTAGTGTTTTTGTAGTTTTTGTTTAAAGGTAATTTTGTAGTATTTGTGTGGTAAAATTTCTGCTGTAGTATTTCTGTACTTTGGTATTACTGCAGTAGTATTTATGTTATACTTTTGCCATTTTAGAATAAAAACAAAATAATATATCAAGTCCCTGTTTTTAAGCACTACATTCTATATTTAGCTTGGTAGTATTACTGTAGTTGTATTTTTGTAGTATTTCTGTAGTAGTAATTTTGTAGGATTGCTGTAGTAATATTTAATGAATACATTAGTACATCAATATTATTTATGTATTATTATTTCTTTTATGTAGCATTATTGTAGTTGTAGTTTTGCAATATTTCTGTAGTATTTCATTTTCAGGATGAAAGCAAAATATTATACCAGGGACTACATTTGATATTTAGTTTTGTAGTACATTTAGAGTATTTCTGTAGTTGTATTTTGTAAGAGACACACAAAGGCACAAAGTTATCATCAAAATACCTAATTATTTTTTTCATCGATGGTACCGTATTTAGTATTTTATTTATTGTCATTGTATTTTTACCATTTTAGTTTAGGCGGGCCAGATTTAAAACCTTGCCAGGTTGCATGTGGCCCAAGGGCCGTAGTTTGCTCACCCCGGATCGGATATAAAGAAAGCTTATACAATAGTTTTGTGTTAGAGCTGTAGTTACTCTTTTGAGAATCCAGTACATGGATATTAAAACAATTAATTTGTGCAGTAACATTACGGCCAATTAGTAATATGGGTGAGTAATTGCTAAAATAGGTGGATTCAAATAGTATTTAGCATCATTTAATCAAGCTAGCAAAACACACATAGCCATGGGATGACAGGTCGGGCGGGTACGTTAGCAACATGCTAATGGTCGGGTAGTTGTAGTACATTAAAAAGGGTAAAAGATCTCCTCCCAAACCATCTCAATTACGAGAAGCACGACACTCAGGTGCAGGTAGGTGGAGAAGGCGGAGCTGACATACGCATCGCCAATTGTTAAGTCTGGCTTTTTCTTTCGCTTTCGTTTTGGGCCGTTAGCTCGGCCTCGCTGGGATTGTCTGGAAGAGAGAACAACATTGCAGAGGGAGAGAGAGTCTGAGATAGTTCATTGTGTTCTGGATTCTGATTGGCTTAACAGAGGAGGATGCTTTCTATCGCCAACAAAGGTGGAACTCTCCACCTGCTAAACATGCTCAGGAGCCACATGCAGGTTTTTGGCGCTCCTTAGTGGCTCCCTGGCAACTTTTTAAAATATATTTGATAAAGAAATGGTGAGAGAACCGAAAAAGTAAATAAAGTTTTCCGTAACGTCCACGTGAAAGCGGCAATGTATCATAAAAATGTGAAATAAAACCCCAAATTATTTGTAGAATTATAATTTGACAGTACAGAAGTTATTAGTAAAAAAATAAACATTTATAAAATACAGTACTTTCATTTGTTAAACAAATACTTGAGCGTGTAAATTGGATTTGATCTTGAGTTATACGTTTTAAAAAATAGGTTAGGTTTCTGTTTTGCAGCTTTTGACGTTTTCACAAAACAATAATAGGTATAATGTATTTATTTACAAACATTTCCAAGCAATAGGCTGCAACGTTTGTGGATCGGTCCATATATCGATATTATCGATACTGAGTGAGTATTTGGATTGGGTCGATACTATTCCCCTGGGATCAATACTATCTTAGAGTTTTCAAAAACACAATAGTAATGTTGTTCGTGAATTCAACATACATACAGTACATTATAACTTTCAAATATGATCAATTGTGTTTACACTTGATTTGCATTGATGACTTTTTATTCAAAATATTGTGCAATGGAAGGTATTTTAGTTTGTTGATGAGACCATTTCCATGTGATAATTGAGCGTATGAAAAAAAATGTTTTGACAAGTGTGAATGAAAGTGTTTAACCAGTAGATGTGTGTAAGGTTTTGCTGTAGATTTATGAAACCATTTCAGTACGGTAAGTTAGCGTTTATGACCTGTGTTTATGAAAACAAATGTTTTGACTAGTGTGTTTGAAAGTGTTTACCAGTAGATGTGTGTAAGGTTTTGCTGTAGATTTATGAAACCATTTCAGTACGGTAAGTTAGCGTTTATGACCTGTGTTTATGAAAACAAATGTTTTGACTGGTGTGTTTGAAAGTGTTTAACCAGTAGATGTGTGTAAGGTTTTGCTGTAGATTTATGAAACCATTTCAGTACGGTAAGTTAGCGTTTATGACCTGTGTTTATGAAAACAAATGTTTTGACTGGTGTTTTTGAAAGTGTTTCACCAGTGGATGTGTGTAAGGTTTTGCTGTAGATTTATGAAACCATTTCAGTACGTCAAGTTAGCGTTTATGACCTGTGTTTATGAAAACAAATGTTTTGACTGGTGTGTTTGAAAGTGTTTCACCAGTAGATATGTGTAAGGTTTTGCTATAGATTTATGAAATAATTTCAGTTCGGCAAGTGAGCGTTTTTGACCTATGTTTATGAAAACAAATCTTTTGACTGGCGTGTTTGAAAGTCTTTCACCAGTATATGTATGTAAGGGTTTGAAATAGACTTATGAGACCATTTCAGTGCTGTAAGTGAGCGTTTTTGACCTATGTTTATGAAAATAAATGTTTCGATTAGTGTATTATTGAAGTGTTGAACCAGTGCTTGTGTGTAAGGTTTTGCATTAGATTTGTGAGACCATTTTAGTCCTGTAACAAACGTTTTAATCAGTGTGTTTGAACCTGTTTTACTGGTATGTGTGCAAGGTTTTGACTTGAGTTTTCTTTCACTCAATGTATGAGAGTATTTCAGGTTTAAGTTTAAGACCCAATCCCATATTATGGCCCATTGGTCATTTAAAGAGGTTTAGTTTTACGGGAGGGAGAATGATTC
This sequence comes from Urocampus carinirostris, assembly GCF_059441175.1. Classification (NCBI taxonomy): domain Eukaryota; kingdom Metazoa; phylum Chordata; class Actinopteri; order Syngnathiformes; family Syngnathidae; genus Urocampus; species Urocampus carinirostris. The sequence goes on from NC_142368.1 coordinate 8,165,184, forward strand.
AAAAACACATGTGAAACATACAACCTTCTGATGACACGCCCCACATAAATAATGGAACGTTGTGGACCTAAATTGTTCGTGTGAAGACGAGCGTGCTTGCAATTCATTGTGTTCTCTTTAAAAAAAAAAGAATATAAAATCCATAAAAACCTCCCACATAAATGAATGATAATAAATTTCTCTCAGGATCACATTCATCAACACAAGTGTTAACTGTGTTATTGATTCAAAGCACAATAGAATGGGAACAAGGCCGTAAAGAATGAACGCTTACAATGGATGCACCTGGGGTGTTGCATGAGCACTTTTTGCCCACTGGGCAGTTTAAATTAAAGTTTGTGAAGACTAATGAAAGCCCTAGAAGTGCACGCTTGGAATTCATTTCACAGACCGCAAGCAGTTATTTTAACACCGAATATTTGTGAAAACCCTAACCCCCTTTGTTGGCTAAGCATTTATTCGCAAAAAGACATTTCACTCTTCCAGGACAGGGCGAATTGTATGTCAACACCATCTTTTACAGGCAGTCAGATAGGTTACCCCAGATGAGAAAACTACCCAGAAAAAAAGCTAACTTAGCCTTTTCTTGTTCTGCTGACTCAACAGCTTTCCCGGAAAGACATTCCAGTCTCCCAGGCCAGAAATCGGAAATGCCACCCAGAAGTAGTGTTTCAATGCGTGTGATACACTTATCACGCACATTCTAGTTTTTTTGAAGTCTTCGCTGCTATATTAAAAAACATCATTTTAATGCAAAAAAAGAAATACAAATAAAAATAGAGGCAAAGGTTTTTAGACTAGCAACGACGATATGCATTTATGGGTAAACAAACATGCAGACATTTACAAGTACATGTTATAATTCTTTATTTTTGTCCATCAAAAAATGATCAGAATTGAAGCACAATTATTAGTTCTGTTTCTTTTTAAGTACTAAATTTGATAATATGCGTTTGAAAACTACAAATGCAATACGCCTAGCTCAGACGTTTTTCGTTAGATTTTACTAATATCTTGATAGATAAGAAAAATACTTCAATTTCTGGAACATAGAACCTTTCATTTGTTTGCAACTAATCATAAATAAATAAAAGAAAATTGGGGATAACTTCTCCTCTGACCCTTATGTAATGTTTTGTTTCCCCTCCACTGGCATGTTTTATTTTAATGTTTTGTTTTTTATATCTTTTTATTTCTTGGTATTTTGGTTTGCTGTACAGTTTGAATGTACTGTTTACGCATAACTGTGGTAAGATGTTGGAATGGTAATGTACATGAGAATGTTCAATAAAGTAGTACTTGCTTCGTATCGATAATAGTCAGGTTTATTTGTGATGCCTTAAATCACGGGGAGACTCAAAGGGCTGCGCAGACCAGATGCAAACTACAGACGATTATGACACATCCCCTGATCTAAAATCTACATGAAGGCAAGGAAAAACTCAAAACCTCAGTCAAGTCAAGTCATGTTTATCAGTGACACCCTTAATCACAAGGAGACTCAAAGGGCTGCACAGACCACCGATTATTGCAAACTACAGACTGTTATTACACCATCCCCTGTCTAAAACCTACATGAGGGCAAGGAAATACTCAAAACGTCAGTCAAGTCAAGTCATGTTTATTTGTCACGCCCTTAATCACAAGGAGCCTCAAAGGGCTACACAGACCACAGATTATTGCAAACTACAGACTATCATTACACCATCCCTTGATCTAAAACCTACATTAGGGCAAGGAAAAACTCAAAAACCCCAGTCAAGTCATGTCATGTTTATTTGTGACACCCTTAATCACAAGGAGTCTCAAAGGGCTGCACAGACCACAGACTTTGGCAAACTCCAGACTATTATTATGACAGCCCCTGATCTAAATTCTACATAAGGGCCAGGGAAACCTCAAAGCCTCAACATGAGGCAAATGAAGAAACTTCGAGAAGGGACCGCACATGAGCTAATCCTCCTTCCATGATGACCAAGAAACATCTGCTTTTCGCCAAACATGTGAGTGATTTGAATAAAATGAATAATATATGACTCGCCAATAAAAGATACATTTGATAACCCCCCCCCAAAAAAAAATCAACATTTCACCAGATGATGGCAGTAGCCCCTTAGCCACCTTGCCCTTGGCTTTCTAGGAGAATTTTATTTCTGATATAAAAAAAAAAGGAACGCAGACTGTGAGGGCTGCCGCTTCCAGGACAAGTGATATCGGAGTGTTTTTTTCTTCAAAAATCTAAAAGAACTGCGTGGCTGTTTTCAAAGAATTTAAAATCAAGAGGCACTGCCAGATCAAACATGCTGACTAGGACAAGCTAACTGGAAACAAACGCTGTGAAAAGGTGAAGCAAATGGAAGCTGTTTTAACGGTACAGCAGCAGATATGTTTATTGAGCTGCAAAATACATTATTTAAGTATATCCATTGAGTTTTTTCACGAGACCCTAAGAGTCAAATGAAAATGCTACACAGGCGAGCTAAGAGGTTGCGACGATGATCGCCAAGCAATGCGAACCCGTTCAAAGAATGGCAAGCCTTCTCACATTTACAGCAAACAAAATCTGGCCCGCTTTCTCAAAGGTTTGGACACCCCTGCCTTTAGTAGAAGCAACATTTCAAAATTTAAAAAAACAACTAAATATCGATATTTGGATCGATCCGCCTAACCCTGGTAGTTACTTCACTTGTTTTCTCGACCTTTTGCATTGATGACTTAATTCACGCTGCAGGGAAACACACAAAAAACAGAACGAAAAGCAGTAAAGTTGAATGACCCCCGAAGCGTCATCGCTGACGACCGCAAACCACCGCGGGACGATTCGTAAACAATCGAATGGAGGTTAAAGAGGAGCTCCCCTACGAAACGTCACGCCAAAAACTACCTTGTAAATAATTTTGCCTATTTATCCTGACAATCTTTTAGCAAATTTTTCTCTTTAAAGTCCAGTGGTGGAACTAACACCTTACAAAAGAACCGTACCGTACCTTAACTCGTTATCTGTAACATTTTGTAACGCAACTGTCTGCACCGCTTATCCTCAGTAGGGTCGCGGGGGTGCTGGAGCCCATCCCAGCTATCTTCAGGCAGTGGGCAGGGGACACCCGGAACTGGTTGCCAGCCAGTCGCAGGGCACAAAGAGACATACAACTCAAACCCACGCAAGCACGGGGAGAACATGCAAACTCCACACAGGAAGGTTCGATCTCACGACCTCAGACCTGTGCCGCACACGCCCTAACCACTGCGATAACTGTCTCGTTGTACTCATGATCGACCAGCAACACGACATTGACTACAACTTTTGTGCAAGATGGGCGTGTTAAGAACTACAACTGAGTACAGTTACGGTGGAGGAGGGCGCGTAATTTCTCCCCACTGATATTCTGATAGACCGTACATTCACTCATATCCTATGAAAGATACTCAAATCAGGGAGTCAGTGTAAATGTGCATATTTGGCTGTGTGTTACCAGTAGCGAATAATAGGCAGTTCGTAGGGAAGGGGCGGCCTAAAAAGAACAAGGAAATAAATGGAGCAAACGTGAGCACAAAATTTACAGTAAAAAAATTGCAGAATTTTTGTCTTTTAATTTGTAAAATGTATTTTGCAATATCTTGGGAAAGATGTCTTGGACATTACCCAGAAACGGAGAACAAAAGATTCGAGTGGTTTAAAGTACAGAGACAAAATGGATACGGACTGTCTCGTGTGGGTTTGCAGGCTCTCAAAATTGCACGAGCCAAAAATATGAAGGTCTTTCTAAGGGTTGGTGTCGTTTTCTACTATTTCTTTTATTTTGGGGCTATTTTCAAAAAACATTAGGACTTTAATGTGATTATTTACGGTAATTTATTACTACAGTGCCTAGATAAAGTATTAGTACCTCAAAAACCGCTTTGTTATTTTGCCACATTTCGGGGTTCAAACTTAAAGCTAAAAACGGAAAATATTTTCCAAATAAAGTTATGGAAAATTTCATTGCAGGAATGGGATACAAGAACATTTACTCATCTACCACTGGGCGACCAATAATAACAAAATGGAAAGAGCATAAAACCACTACAAAACCTGGCCGTCTTTCTTAACATTCGGATATGCAAAGAGAAATCTAATCAGAGAAGCAACCAAGAGATGCATGTCCACATTGCAGGCATACACAGCTGAGGTGGGACAATCCGTGCATATGACAAATATTAGTCGTACTCTACATAAATCTACCCTTTATTTGAAGAGTGGCAAGAAATAGCTCTTTCTGAAAGAACACCATATAAAGGCCTGTTTGATGTTTGCAAGAAACCACATGAGAGACACTAATAACGTGTGTAACAAGGTTCTCTGGTCAGATGTGACCAAAATCAAACTTTTTGGGCCGGATGCAAAGCATTACGTTAGGCATAAGAGTAACACTGCACATCACCACGAAAACAAAATCCTCACTGTCGAGCATGGTGGTGGCAGCATCGTGCTCTGGGGTTACTTTTCTTCACCATACCATATAGCACAATATCAAATGTTGAATACGTTTTTTTTCTTTTACGATTGTGTCTCACATGTTGTTGATTCTCTGAAAGTTCGTTATCTTAAACTTTGAAGCCTGAAATGCAGCGATATGTCAAGGTCAATTCATGTTTACTTGTATAGCCCTTAATCACAAGAAGTCTCAAAGAGCTGTACAGACAACAGACTATTATGACACCATCCCCTGATACAAAACCTCCATTAGGGTAAGGGAAATCTCAAAAAGCGAGAAAAATGAAGCAAACTTGAAAGGGGACCGCACATGAGGTAACCCCCCTTTCGGAATGACCTGGCTGCAATGGATGTTGTATTAATAAACACAAAAATAACAAACAGAATATAGAATAATTAAAGTAGGGCAGCACGGCGGCGCAGTGGTTAGCGCGTGTGCGCACAGTTCTGAGGTCATCAGATCGAACCTCCTGTGTGGAGTTTGCATGTTCTCCCCGAGCTTGCGTAGGTTTCCTCCGGGCACTCCGGTTTCCTCCCACAATCCAAAACAGGTTAATTGGCCAGTCCAAATTGTCCCTAGGTGTGAATAAGCAAGTAAATTGTCTGTCCCTGTGTGCCCTGCCACTGGCTGGCAACCAGTTCAGAGTGTCCCTTGCCCACTGCCCGAAGACAGCTGGGATGGGCTCCAGCACCCCCGTGACCCTACTGAGGATAAGCGGTGCAGATAATGGATGGATGGATAGCTGGCTAATCAAAGTATAATATAGAATAAAAAATAAGAAAATAAAAGGATGACCAAACTCAAAGAGTTCTTGGGTGGGACAATGCGCTGTAAAAAAATGATCACACTACTTTTGGGTCTTTCTAATTTGTGGTAGTAAAGCAATTACTTTTTAAATGAAGTAACTAATAACTATAACTAATTCTAATTTTCGAGTAACACCCTTAAAACTTGACCCTGGAGAGCCATGTATAATCTTGCTGCAAACAATGTTCAGTCCATCGTCATCAATGGCAATAAAGACATCAACCGCCCAACAATGTTCCCTGTAATTTTCCTTACGGGTCTGAGCGTTCACACAAAGTCGGTGAGCAACGCTTGAAACAACAGTGAGCAACAGCAATCCCAAGTGTGGCAACTAAGTCATTATCAAACATGTGCACTTGACATTTTGCTGAGTTTCCGGCAATGCAAAATTCTTTTTCTCTTTTGAATGAATTGACTCATGTAGTATTGCAAAGGTTGTACGGCCTACAAACGTCGTTTGTTCGTACAATTCTTTCACGAGATATCCATTTCTTTTTATTTCCTGATTTATTTTGTCGCATAAGATTAACATTTTTGGGGGCTTATTTCGTCGGTTGTAAGATACAGAACTGTACTTAATCACATTTTTAGTGGAAGTACAATGTTGGCAACAAGATTCACTTGATATAATTGGGATTATTTGAATGCAACACAAACTTTTTATTTTTTTTCCGTTTTTTTCCTACCTTTTTTAAATTCCTTTAAAAAAATCTCATTGTGTTTATTTTTCCGAGCTGTTACTTTTTTCTCTTTGTTCTCTATTTACTTTTTTTCCTACGTTTCTTTTTTTTCTGGCTTTTTTCTAAATTTTTCCTTCTTTTTTTCTCAACTTTTCCATTTTGGTATTTTATTCTTTTTTGTTCTATTCCCCCCTTCTTTTAAGTCATTTTGTGCATAGTTTTACATAATATTTGGTCATGTTGGGATTAAAGAAGCAAAAACAACCCGAAGAGCCGTTTAGGACTCGAAAGAGCCGGTTCCTTTTAGTGAGCTGAGCCGAAGAAGCCGGTTCTCGACAAACTCTACTAACTTTACTCCACTTCGTTCGACTTCGACATGGACTTCAAAATACTGCATTTAAACACAACGTCAGGGGAACCTCTGTATTTTTACCTTCATGCACTGTAACTTTGACTTAAGTCGCTTCTTAATTAGTAATTTTGAGCCCTGATTTTTGTGCGCTGGCTAGATTTTCTTGTGCGCTGAGAATGTGCGAGCAGTGCATTCGGCTATCGGCTTAGGGAGTTATTCCAACAGGTCTTTAACGGCTTCTAGTGACGACGAAGCGCGCGTCATTCAAAATGGGCGCCTCTTCAAAAAGACGCCGCTATCTTTATTAGAGCCGGTGGCAATCAGGGAAGTGGGAGTTAAGTGGATGTAAAGGAGAGGAAAAATGTAAATAGGAGATAAAACGAGGGGAGGAAAGGTCAGGCACGGCGAGGGCAACAAACTCGTTATGAGTCACTTATTTACTGGCGTGCCGAAAGCCACCGGCGTGGATCAGTATGCAAACGACAGGAAAAATGCACGGAAAGTATATTAACATAAATTCCCGATTAAAAGCCGCGACTTTTTTCGGTACATTTTAAACACGGCAGCTTTAACCCTCGGGGCACGCGTTTGCTTTTGTGACGGTGTACATTTTTGGGAAGTTCAATTAAAAGTGGGATAGCTCAGATATTTATAAATGGTTTTTGACTTTCATCCACTCAAAATGTTTAGTAGGAGAGTCAAATTCTGAAAAACGCCTATAAAGCCTCATGCCATGAGGCTCTTTAACTCCACCCGGGGGTGTAAAAGCCCACATTAAACCCCACCCCCACATTTGCATATTACCCTGTTTTTAATACAGTGTGTATTTTCAGTCTAAATACTCTATATCAGGGGTGTCAAACTCATTTTAAGTCGGGGGCCACACGATAGAACAAACATTCTGTCGGGGGCCGGACAAGTAGATTAAAGAGAAAGAAAAAGAGAGATAAAGAAATAAGAGAAAGAGGGAGGGAAAAGGAGAGAGGGCGGGACAAAGAAAGAAAAAGAGAGAAAGAGGGAGAGAGCGTGAGAAACAGAAGATAAAAAGTCATGAGAGAGGAGGAAAAGAAAGTGAGAGGAAAAAAGAAATCCAAAGAGAAATAGAAAGACAGAAGGAGAGAAAAGAGAAAAGAAAGCGCGAGGGGTATGAAGAGAGAAAGAGAAGAGAGACAAAGAGCAACAAAGGAAGAGAAAAAGAGAGAAGGAGAGGAGAGACAAAGAGCAACAAAGGAAGAGAAAAAGAGAGACACAGAGAGTGAAAGAGACAGAGAGGGAGAAAAGGGGTGGAAAAGAGAGAGACAGAGAGAGAAGGACAGAGAAAGAAGGACAGAGAGAGAGAGAGAGAGAGAGAGACAGAGAGAGCGAGAGAGAAAAACAAATACAAGTACAATGTCTTTGTGAGAGGAACCTGGCTTTGGCAACATCAAGTTGACATATTTCAACCTGCAGCTTGTTTTTCTCTTGCGCTTCTCTGAGTGTGGTCTCGCGGGCTGGTTTCAATCCCTTAGCGAGCCTGATCTGGCCCGCGGGCCGCCTGTTTGACACCTGTGCTCTATATCAACACGTTATAATTGGTGTTTTTGTATTCTATACCTTTTATTTTATTGTTTTATTTTTCAACGCAAGGAGATTGCTGGAAGTGTGAATTTCCCTACGGGGATGAATGAAGTATCTATCTATCTATCTATCTAAAGACAACTAACTAAACTGTATATACGTATACTTAATATTTCCAAGGGAATATTTCATACGGTCCAAAAAAAGTGGTGACTAAGATTACATTCCAATTTATTTGACAAAAGCGGTTTCCCCCAAAACCTTGCACAATTCTTGTCAGTGTACGTAATTTGGACGTGAACGCAGAGTGTGATAATTTATGAACACTTTTGGCTTCCAACCACTCAAAATGTTCAGCCCCCCTAAAAAAATATATATATTTTCAAAATATTTTTTTAAATAAAGGACAATATAGGTTGAAATATGATGGAACCCGCCAGATCACATTTTTTCTAAAGTAAAACAAAACAAAAGTGTGAACAATTGATTCCTAGCACCTCTCTCACAGCCTCCCCGCTCGTCTTCGGCTCAGGCTAGTGTCACTTGCGGCATAGCGGCAGAGTCTGTGGGGACTCAAGTGCATCACGGTGAGAGTTGGTGGTTACGTTGAACTACTATTTACTTTCCTCGTTTTAGCTGCATTGAATTGAATGCAACCATGCTTCTTCTTCTTCTTCTTTGTCCTCATCGTCGTCTTTTTCTTTGTCTTCTTTGTCATCGTTGTCTTTTTCTTTGTCTTCATCGTCTTCTTCTGTGTCTTGTCATTGACTTCTTCTTCTTTGTCTTCGGCAGATTTGTCTTCTTCTTTGTTTTCAGCATATTTGTCTTCTTCTTCTTCTTCTTTGTCTTCAGCCTATTTGTCTTCTTCTTCGTTGTCTTCATCATATTTGTTTTCTTCTTCGTTGTCTTCGTCATATTTGTTTTCTTCTTCGTTGTCTTCGTCATATTTGTTTTCTTCTTCGTTGTCTTCGTCATATTTGTTTTCTTCTTCGTCCCCATCGTCATCTCTTTCGTTGTCTTCTATGTCATTGTTGTTTTCTTCTTTGTCTTCGTCATCTTCTTCTTCTTTGTCTTGTCGTTGACTTCTTCCTTGTCTTCGGCATATTTGTCTTCTTCATATTTGTCTTCTTCTTCTTTGTCTTCGTCATGTTTGTCTTCTTCTTTGTCTTTGTCATATTTGTCTTCTTCTTTGTCTTTGTCATATTTGTCTTCTTCTTTGTCTTTGTCATATTTGTCTTCTTCTTTGTCTTTGTCCTCTTCTTCTTCTTCTTCTTCTTTGTCTTATTCTTGTTCTTTTTCTCCGTTTTATTATTCTTATTCTTTGTCTTATTCTTATTCCTATTTCTAATCTTTGTCTTATTGTTCTTATTCTTCATCTTTTTATTCTCCGTCTTTTTCTTCGTCTCCGTCTTGTTCTTATTTTTTTTCTTATTCTTATTCTTTGTCTTATTCTTCGTCTAATTATTCTGATTCTTCATCTTTTTATTCTTCGTCTTTTTCTTTGTCTCCGTTTTCTTATTCTTATTCTCATTCTTCCTCTTCTTATTTTTTTTTCTTCTTCCTTGTCTTCTTCTTCTTCTACATGTGTTTTTGTGTGTGTACTCGATTAGAGAATTAAACGGGCAAAAACTGAACATGGTGTTTTCTGCTAATCACAAACAGTAACGGAAAGTTCACAAATGGGAAATGACATTGAACAGTGTTGAATGATCCTAAACCATTTTAAGTGTCGTGTAAAAAAAGAGCGCAGAACTTGGTTTTGACTATCTCAGAACCTTTTTGGAACCCCTGTAAAAAAGGTACCTTGGTTCAAGGTTTTAAAAAAACCTGGATATTTACCAGCATTCACAGAATGAAATATACTGTTCCACTTTGTAGTAGCTAGTAAAAAAGCTGGTGAAAAGGGCCACCCTGGAACCAGATCGAATCTCTTTTGGGCTATTGTTCAAATAGAGGAGTTAAGACTGTTATGCTCGGTACTCACTTCTCCCGCAGTTCTTTGACTTCTTTCTTTAACCTGAAAGCAAGAAAAGACAAAATGAGTTCATCGGGACCGTTTAAACATCATCACTCTTGGCAAATGTTGCTCAACTGGCTTTCACTATGCGTACGCGCACAATAGTCCGATAAAGCTATTGTGCCGAAATCTCTCGTTGCGCAAACGGGTGAGGAAAGGCGCCGCCTTTCTTTCTGCGGGCTCACGCGCCGGCGTTTTGAAATCGCATTTTCGTCGGGCCGGGTTTTGGGCGCGTCTGGAACCGGGGGAGATTTTAGCTTCGGAGTTTAATGGGATGCTGAGCACCCGGGGTACGCAAAACTACGGGCTGCGGGCCATATGCGGCCTTGTCAGGTTTCTTCATCCGACCCGCCAAGCAAAGAATGGTAGAACTACAATGAAGATATATATACACATCTAAATATCGTACTAGTATACAGCCTTTCCAGCAGCTCCGTGTTATTTCGCTCTTTTTGTGATTTATTGTTTTAAGTGTCTGCTTCTATCCTCGGTGTTTTTCGTCCCGTTTGACAACTACACTTTGGATTACTTTCTATCCTATCGTTATGGGTTTCAACGCACAAAAATGCGTTTATTCGAGGAATCAACTCCTTGACCTGGAGATTTCTCGTGCCGGCGCGATGAGGGGGCCCTATCGTGGATGCAGAGCCGGAGCTCAGGTGAAGGCTAAGCGGCTAGCGGCGTTATAAGCCTTCTGTACCGTCCGTAATCTTGGGAAATGTGAACTCTCTACCAAATAAGACTGACGAACTGGCTGTGCTGGTGAAAAACATCAAAGCGTACAGGGAGTGCCGTTTGCTGTGTGTTACGGAAACGTGGCTCACGTCTAGCATCCCGGACGCTAACGTGGAGCTACCCGGCTTCAGAGCTGTTAGGGCAGACAGAGACACAAAAGCCTGCGGGAAGCGGAGAGGAGGCGGACTCGCTATCTACGTGAACACGAGATGGTGTAACCCTGGGCACAAAGATTTCCATCTGCTGCAGGGACGTCGAACTTTCGGCCTAGCGTGTGACGTTATCCACTCCGCTGTTGCTAAACTACAACACAGCACCCCGAGGCCATCCTGTTAATCTGTTAATGAACAACAAACGGATACTGCTGGATGTGTGAATTTCCCTACGGGGATAAATAAAGTATCCATCTTTCTACTAATAAAAAAACGTCTTTCGTGCCAACTGTGTCCTCACTGTCCTTTTGTTTGTCTGCAACAAAAATACTACAAAATTACTACAAAAGTACTACAAAACTAAATATCAAATTCAATACTTTAAAACATGAACCTAACATATTAATCTGTCCTCGTTCTGATAAGAAAACAAATACTACAGACATACTACAAAAACACTACTACAATGAAACTGTGATAAAGTAATACTATAACAGAAATATCACAAAAATACAACTACAGTAATATTACAATTCATGAAAGAAATACAACAAAGACATTAATATGGAAAGACTTCAAAATACTTCTACAGAATTTCTATAGAAATACCATTACGGTAACACTATAATACAATAATATTGCGACAGAAATACTACAAATATACAACTACAATAACATTACAAAAATACTATGGATATACCAAAAGATTCAACCATGGAAATACGACAGAAATACTACTGCAAAATTACTACAAAAAATAAAATACAGTAATACTACAGAAAGACTACAAAAATACAACTCCAGTCATATCAAAAATTACTACAGACATATTACAAAAATACTAGAAAAGAATACTTCAAAATACAGAAATTCAACCAAACACCACAACATTAACACTACAATCCAAAAATACTGGAAAAAGACGACTACAGTGATATTGACAATGACTAAAGACATACAACAAAGACACTAGTATGGAAATACTTCAAAATACTTCTACAGAATTCATTTGAAAATACCACTACAGTAACACTATAATAAAAAAATACTGCGACAGAAATACTACAACTATACAACTACAGTAAAACTACAAAAATACCTCAGATATACTTTAAAAATTCAACTATGGAAATACTACAAAAATAGTACCGCAAAATACTACAAAAATAAAAATGCAGAAATACTAAAGCAATACTACAAAATTATCGTGACAGAAATACTACAAAAATACAACTACAGTCATATTAAAATTACTAAACACATACTACAAAAATACTACCAAGGAAATACTTCGAAATACAGAAATTCAACCAAAATACCACTACAGTTACAGTATAATACAAAAATACTGCGACAGAAATACTACAAAAATACTTTTACAGAAGATATAACAACATACTACAATTATTTTACCATGGAAATACTACATAAATACTACTGTATGCATACTAGAAAATACTTCAAAATGAAAGTACAGTGATACTATAAATATATTCAGAAATACTACAAAAATCTGACTACAGAAATACTATAACCGAGAACCTTTCGAATGCGCCAAAATTATCACGACGTGAAATACTACAAAAACAACTACAGTAATATTAAAAATTACTAAAGACATATTACAAAAATACTACCAAAAAATACTTAAACATACAGAAATTCAACCAAAATACCACTACAGTAACACTATAATACAAAAATACTTTAACAGAAATACTCCAGAAAATATTACGACAGAAATACTACAAACAAACTGCAGTAAAACTACAAAAACACTACAGATATACTCAGAAATATATTTTTATTTTTTATAAAAAAAAGGAAAACAATGTAGTGGTATTTCCTATACGAACTTGAATGCATCATACATTTTTAAAGGGACAGTGTATATTATTTGACCACTAGGTGTTGCTGTATTGTATCATGGAACTCGTTTTTCAGATATCTTCAATTCCATCCATTGATCCCTTCTGTTATATTTTTAGCTTTTTTTTTTACATAAAAAAATGAAAAAATATGTAGTGGTGTTTCCTAGATGAACTTGAATGCATCACACATTTTTAAAGAGATAGTGTGAATTATTTGACCAAAAGGTGGCGTTGTGTTGTTCTCGTGCAACACGTTTTTCCAGATATCCTTTATTCTATACATCTGTCCTTTCTGTTTACGTTTCAGCTGATATCTTTTTATAATAAAAAAAGGAAATGTATATATTGGTAGTTCCTTAATTTACCTGAAAGCATCATACTGTTTTAAAGGGATAGTGTGTCTTATATAAATCCTAGATGTCGCTGTATTGTGTGGTGCAACTGAAAAGGAGTACTAAAAAGCAAGAAAAAAGAAAAGAACTTTCTGAGACTCAAACTAATTATTTAGAAAAAATATTTGCTCAGCCTTTCGTCAGATTTTTCGGTTTTCCGAGTACCCGTGAACAAGATGGTTAACCATTATGAAAATTCACTCTAGGTGAGGTACATGTCACAAATATTTGAAAATAATGCAGAGGTATATGATAGTTTACATTTTTTCTGCATATTATTTAAATACATTCCTTAAATTAATTCCTTTTTGCTACCACCAGGGGGCACTGTCCTGAGATGAAGAATAAGACAAAGACGAAGAAGAAGCAGAAGAAGAGGACGAAGACAAAGAAGAAAAATATGACGAAGAAGAAGAAGAAGACAAATATGCCGACGACAAAGAAGAAGAAGACAAATATGATGAAGACAAATAAAAAGACAAATATGCCGAATACAAAGAAGAAGAAAAAGACATATATGCCGAAGACAAAGAGGAAGACAAATATGACAACAACAAAGAAGACAAATATGACGAAGACAAAGAGGGAGAGGACAAATATGACGACAAAAAGAAGAAGACAAATATGATGAAGACAAATAAAAAGACAAACATGCCGAATACAAAGAAGAAAAAGACAAATATGCCGAAGACAAAGAAGAAGACAAATATGACGAAGACAAAGAGGGAGAAGACAAATATGACGACGACAAAGAAGAAGACAAATATGATAAAGACAAATAAAAAGACAAACGTGCCGAATACAAAGAAGAAAAAGACAAATATGCCGAAGACAAAGAAGAAGACAAATATGACGAAGACAAAGAGGGAGAAGACAAATATGACGACGACAAAGAAGAAGACAAATATGATAAAGACAAATAAAAAGACAAACGTGCCGAATACAAAGAAGAAAAAGACAAATATGCCGAAGACAAAGAAGAAGACAAACATGACGACGACAAAGAAGAATAAGACAAATATGATAAAGACAAATAAAAAGACAAACATGCCGAATACAAAGAAGAAAAAGACAAATATGCCGAAGACAAAGAAGAAGACAAACATGACGAAGACAAAGAGGGAGAAGACAAATATGATGACGACAAAAAAGAAGACAAATATGATGAAGACAAATAAAAAGACAAAGAAGACAAAGAAGACAAAGAAGACAAATGCGACGAAGACAAAGAGGAAGAAGACAAATATGACGACAACAAAGAAGAAGGCAGATATGACGAAGACAAAGAAGAAGACAAATATGCCGAAGACAAAGAAGAAGAAGTCAACGACAAGACAAAGAAAAAGAAGAAGACGAAGACAAAGAAGAGGCCAACAATGACAAAGAAGAAAAAGACGACAATGAGGACAAAGAAGAAGAAGAAGAAGAAGAAGAAGAAGCATTGCTGCATTAAATTGCAGCCCTAGCTGACTAGGGATTCATTTATGACTGATTGATTTATTTTCTTAATAACCCAAAATGTTATTTTTGAGATCTTATTTTGTACAGAAAATGATTTAATATCCGAAGGACTGATTTTATCGGAAGTTGTTTTTAATAGAAAACCCGATTTGGCCCGACCTTACCCAGACCCTAGGCGTAGCGGCCCCCAAGTACATTAAGTTCAAGGCCCCTGATGTAAAACTGTCTGTCAGCCACGGCCTCCATTGGGCTCTCAGATAGATTTTGCTGACGTCTCACAGTTGCATAATCATTCAACTTTACACGCATGCCGGCTAGGGTAGACCAGGGGATTGGATCATTTAGTATCCGTCACGGAAATGTCTCAACGTTCGGGCTTTGATATTTGTGAGTTTCTCGGTCAAAGTCCTGCTAAGTATGTTTCACGCCCAAAAGACTGACTTTGAGTTCAATTTGGTCCATAAGCTACCGAGGCTTTATTTTATTGAGGGTGCTCAAAAAAATGATTGCATTTACTAACAAAACCAGGAACAAAGTAACAAACGAACAAAATAAAAAACATCGGCACAAAACAATTTACATGTCCGAGCAAAGCTAAACCTCACATGACCCAAACCAGAAACAAAAACCAAAACTGGAATTGGAAAATGCAAAGAACAAAGTAACAAACTGCGAGATGACACTCCACTCCCCCATGTTAAAGTGACATGTGAATATCAACACCATATTTTACAGGCAGTCAGGTAGGTTATCCCAGATGTGAAGACTACCCAAAATATATGACTTGGCTATTTGGTTTTTGCTCTGTCACAGTTGCCATGGCGCCCAATAGGCCCCGCTCATGTGGCACCAGCTGCGGCTCATTGACAGATTGGCTTTCCGTCTTTTTTAGCTCATTGCTCTCACTCTTCCTTTCTCAGTCCGTCAACGAACCTCTGCCCCGCAAGACGTGAGTTTTGACTCGGTCCTGTTTCCTGTTGGTAATTCCTGTCCAGTATTGTGCCCGTTTATTTTGTCCTGTTTAATATCAGTTTCCAGTTTCGTTCCCGTCGAGTTTGTCCTGTTTCATTTCATATCCTGTTTTGATATCTATCCCGTCTGTCCCGTCCTGTCCGGTATCGACCCCATCTGTCCGATATCCGCTCAGGCAATTGGTATCGATCTCGTCGGCCTCTGGCTTCCTATCATTCCACGCCGGACTGCTGCCCAACGTGCATGACTCCCCATTTCCCGTAAAATAAAAGGCATTTGGGTCCTGATCCTGTTCCGGTTCTTGACAGACTCAGCAGCTTTCCCTGAAAGACATTCTACTATCTAAGTACAAAACAAGTTTGGCCAGGATCGCAATCTTTTTGAAGCAGTCGGGTAAATTATACCCTCGATGTGAAAAATGTCTTAAAAACTGACTCAGCACTTTTGTTTGTGTTGACTTGGCTTTTTTCCCCAGTAATACATTCAGAACAGAATGTTTTTGGTTTTGGGAACTCCCAGAAAGACATTCTACTCAGGCCAGAACAAATTTGTCCAGGGTCATAATATTTCACAAGCAACCAGGTAAGTGGAATATACGTGGGGAATATACAGAAAAAATTGACTCAGCACTTATGGATTTGCTGACTTTTTTCCAGAAAGACATTCCACTCTCCCAGGCCAGAACGACAGTGAATACCAACAACATCACAAGCAGTCTGGTAGGTTACCTAAAATGTGAAAAATGACCAAAAAACTGACACAGCTCTTTTGTTTTTCTCGGAGGTCGTCTTTTATTCGATGGTAATTTGTAACTAGATTTTTTTGGGTGTCAGTAATCCAGGGAATAACTATTACTTTTTAGATAAGGTCACAAGGAACTGAGAAGAATGACTGTTATTCAGTGGCGTCAGTAAGCTCTACGGAGCATTGCACCAAACCATGGCACTCCACCAAACCAAAATGCCACGGTGAATGTCAAAAAGTCAAAGGAGTTAATTGTGTGGAAGAACAGCTAATTGCTTTGCTAGTCACTACAGTTCAATAGACTGAGTCAGAAGGTCCGTCTCAAACCACAGGAATGACATGAGACAGCACAGTCAATGGGAATCACTGACTAAGAGGACGACACCCTTCCCTGGGGGAGGTCCCAATGCATCTCACAGATGCTTCCCAACTGGAGACATGATTTCCCAACGACTCGTTTTATCACCGTGGACCCGGGCTCGGAAACCTTTATGACGCAAAGAGCCGTAAAAGCAAAATAGAGATGTATTTTTGGGAGAGCCGCGCCATGTAGAGTGCCTTGCGAAAGCAACGCCCCCCTCTACCACTAACAAAATTAGACATGGCAGGAATATCAACACCATATTTTAGGTAGGTTATCCCAGATGTGAAAACTGCCGAAAATATAAGACTTGGCGATTTGTTTTTTGCCGACTCAGCAGATTTCCCTGAAAGACATTCTACTCATCTCATCTCTCATCTCATTAGCCGTACCGCTTATCCTCATTAGGGTCGCGGGGGGGCTGGAGCCCATCCCAGCCATCTCCGGGCAGTGGGCAGGGGACACCCTGAGCTGGTTGCCAGCAAATCGCAGGGCACAGGGACAGACAACTCATTCGCTCATTCACACCTAGGGACAATTTAGACTTGCCAATTCACCTGAAATGCATGTCTTTGGAATGTGGGAGGAAACCGGAGTGACCGGAGGAAACCCACGCAAGCACGGGGAGAACATGCAAACTCCGCACAGGAAGTCTGGAGCTGGATTTGAACCCGTGACAGGTTCCCATGACATGAACTGTGCCGAAAAAAACAAGTTTGGCCAGGATCGCGATCTTTTTGAAGCAGTCGGGTAAATTACCCTCGATGTGAAAAATGACCAATGAACCGACGCAGCTCGTTTGTTTTTCTCGGAGGGATAAAAACTACACAAAGACGTAAAAGTAAAAAATGGAATATGAATATCAGGAGAAATAGGCAAAAATATTGAAAAGTGAACCGTGAAGACTTGCCCAAGACACACCAGAGGAAATCGTGCCCTGACGACCCAGGGGGTTAAAGGCCGTGCAATGAAAGATAGTGCAACAAAAACCCCAAATGAGTCCACAGATATGAATACCTACTTTAAATTTTTCAATACAACTGGCCAGATAGATACTTACTCACAGTCGCTCTTATTTAGGGTGGTCATGGCCCTGGGGAAAAAACTGTCCATGAGCCTTTTACCTTGTTTCAAAGAGACAGTGTGTATCAATTTGACCACTAGATGTCACCGGAAAATAATCAGAATATACGGATGAAATATGTATAGATAGTTTACAAAACAATCCCTGTAAAGAGCCAGATATGCTCAGAAAAAGAGCCATACCTAGTCCAGAGGGCGCTAGACTAGAGACAGGAGCATGCTATGTGTGCAGAGATCCGCCCACCCCCAAATTTCTCCGGGTGCTTGGATTGCTGTTTTCTGGTGTTTGCAGTTTGTTCTGTGGGTTTTCATCATAAAGTGTCTCAACAGTGATACATTGTTTCATAGAGAAATACAGTAGAAACAGGGTCTGTTGGTGTAACACCATCACTGTGAACTCTAGTTGATCTTTTGCTCCATATATTTTGGACTGAACCAACGACATACTGCGTCGTCCTGGCTCTGTAAATATTGAAATTGGAACGATATAGAGAAGATGACAATAACCTTCATTTATTTCTGAGCCAGATGTAAAGAGCCATACGTTCCCAATCCCAGGCCTTTGAACAGGGGTGTAAAACTCATTTTAACTCGGGGGCCACACGATAGAACAAACTTTCTGTCGGGGGCCAGGCTAGTAGATTAGAGAGAAAGAAAAAAAGAGAGAATGAAATAAGAGAAAGAGAGGGAGAGAAAGGGAGATAGAGAGAGAAAAGAAAGAGAGAGAGAGGGCGTGAAAAACAAGAGACAAAAACAGAATGAGTGAGAGAGGGGGAAAGAAAGAGAGAGAAAGAAAGAAATCCAAAGAGAAATAGAAAGAGAGAAGGGGAGAAAAGAGAGAAAAGGAAAGGAGGAGAGCGCTAAAGAAGGTAAAAAGACAAAGAGGAACAAAGAAAGAGAAAAATAGAGACGAAGAGAGTGAAAGAGAGAGAGATAGAGAGTGAGAGAGAGAGAGAGAGAGAGGAGAAGGGAGAGAGAGAGGGAGAGAGAGAGGGTGTGAGAAACAAAAGAGACAAAAAGAGAATGAGTGAGAGAGGGGAAAGAAAGAGAGAGAAAGAAATCCAAAGAGAAATAGAAAGAGAGAAGAGGAGAAAAGAGAGAAAAGGAAAGGAAGAGAGAGCTAAAGAAGGTAAACAGATAAAGAAGAACAAAGAAAGAGAAAAATAGAGACGGATAGGGTGAAAGAGAGAGAGATAGAGAGTGAGAGGAAAAAGGGAGGAAGAGAGAGAGATAAAGAGAGAGAACAGAGAGAGAGTGAGAGAGGGTGTGAGAAACAAAAGAGACAAAAAGAGAATGAGTGAGAGTGGGGGAAAGAAAGAGAGAGGAATAAATAAATCAAAGGGAAATAGAAAGAGAGAAGGGAAGAAAAGAGAAAAGGAAAGGAAGAGAGCGCTAAAGAAGGTAAAAAGACAAAGAGGAACAAAGAAAGAGAAAAATAGAGACAGAGAGAGTGAAAGAGAGAAAGATAGAGAGTGAGAGAGAGAGAAAGGGAGAGAGTGGGTGTGAGAAACAAAAGAGACAAAAAAAGAGAATGAGTGAGAGAGGGGGAAAGAAAGAGAGAGAAAGAAATCCAAAGAGAAATAGAAAGAGAGAAGAGGAGAAAAGAGAAAAAAGGAAAGGAAGGGAGAGCTAAAGAAGGTAAACTAAACAGACAAAGAGGAACAGAGAAAAATAGAGACGGATAGGGTGAAAGAGAGAGAGAGATAGAGAGTGAGATAAAAAGGGAGGAAGAGAGAAAGAGAGAGAAAGAGAGAGAATGAAATACAACTCCAGCGTTTGTGAGAGGCACCTGGCTTTGGCAACATCAAGTGGACATATTTCAACCTGCAGCTCGATTCTCTCTTGCGCTTCTCTGAGTGTTATTTCGAGGGCCGGATTGAATCCCTTAGCAGGCCCTTAACCGGCCTGCGTGCCACCTGTGTGACACCCCTGCCATAGAAGATCTTTAATACGAAAGCTGAAGATTCAGATGGAGGAGAAGAGCGTCGAGGGAATGAAGATAAGCCGACACACATGTACGAAGAACGTCTGGCGGGATAGGCCTGGACCTGCTGCCGGCTTTTTTATCTCCGGCCAAGAGGAAGAAACGGACGATAAGGAGATATGAATCCGGCAGACCTGTCATTTGTGTCAGAATCCGGGGGATGTAGTAATGACGGCAGCCAAGAGGTGATTCGGTTTGTTTACCATGCGAGTGTGTGTTTGTGCGCCAAGGGTTTCTCACCTACACTCGCATGCGCTGTGTTCTGTGAAACTCATGAAGATATCGTTCTGTTGCCTTTGGGTTCTTATTCTTTTAATCTGCAAATAGAAAACGAGAGAGAGTCAGTTCCTTAAAGGGATACTTACGATATCAGCTGCCTGTCGGTGTGAATGGTAGAAAATACAGTGAGGAGTAGATGCAGATATCTATTGGACCGAGAAAATCGAATTCACCTACAATTTAACCCTGCGTACAAAGAAAACACCCAAAAATTCTAAAATCGAACATTGTAATACTTCAAGATACCGTAGGGTTAAACTTAAATCTCTATCATGAATAAATAATATCAGTTTTAGTATACTGTATTTGTATATCTTTCCCTTCTCTCTCTCTAAAGCACAAGTGTCAATCATATCAGGCCCACCAAGGTTTTGAATCAGACCCGTGAGACAACACCCAGAGTAGCACAAGAGAAAAATCAGCTGCAGTTTGAAATATGTCCATTTGATGTTGCCAAAGCCAGGTGCCTCTCACAAACACTACTCTACTTTTCTCTCTCTCTGCCCCCTCTCTCTCTCTCTTGCTCTTTCTATCCCTCTCTTTCTCTGTCATTCTGATGGGCTTTCTCCCTTCTCTATCGCTCTTTCTCTTCATCTCTCTCTTTCTCTATCTATCTGCCTCCCCCTTTCTCCCTTTCTTGTTTCTCCCTTTGTCTCTCTTTCGATCTCACACTCTCTTATTTTTCCTTATTTCTCTGTCTCCATGTCTGTCTCATTTTCTCTCTCTCTTTAGCTCTTTCATTTTTCTCTTTTCTTTCTCTCTCTTGCTCTTTTTTCTCTCTCTCTTTCTCAATAGCTATGTCATTCTGACTGCTTTTCTCCTTTTCTCTATCTCTCTTTCTCATCAGCTATCTCCATCTCTCTGCCACCCCATTTCTCCCTTTCTCGTTTCTACCTTTTACTCTGTCTCTATTTATTTATTTATTCATTCATTTATTTCTCACTCTCTCTTATTTTTCTTTCTTTCTCTATGTCTGTCTCATTTTCTCTCTCTCTTTACCACTTTCTTTGTTTCTCTTTTCTTTCTCCCCCCTGTTCTCTCTCTCTCTCTCCCTCTCTCTCTTTTCTCCCTCTCTTTCTCTATAACTCTGTCATTCTGACTGCTTTTCTCTATCGCTCTTTCTCTTCAGCTCTCTCTTTATCTCTTTCCCCCCATTTCTCCCTTTCTTGTTTCTCCCTTTTACTCTGTCTCTCTTTCTTTATTTCTTTCTTTCTTTCTCACACGCTCTTATTTTTCCTTCTTTCTCTATGTCTGTCTCATTTTCTCTTTCTCTCTTTCTTTCTATCTTGTTCTCTCTCTTTCTATGTTTCTCTTTCTCTCTGTGTGCGTTCAGTCTCTGAATTCTGCCTTTCTCTCGCTTATAGAGAGAGAGAGAGAGAGAGAGAGAGAAAGAGAGAAAGAGAGAAAATGGGAAAAGAGTGAAAAACTAAAGAGAGAAAGAAATCAAGAATTAAAGAGAAAGAAAGGAAGAACGAGACAAAAGGAAAGAGGGAGGGAGTGAGAGAGAGTGATTAGGAAGGACAGAAATCAAAATAGAAAGGGAGTAAAAAGGAAAAGGAAACTTGGAAATTAAAGGAAGATAGAAGGATAGAGAGAAAGAGAGAGGGAGATGGAAAGAGGGATGAGAACGAGACAGAGGGAGAAAAAGGAGAGAAAAAGAGAGCTATGTATAGAGAGAAAAGACAGAGAGGAGAGAAGAAATAGAGAACAAAAAAGAGAGAGAGAAAAAATGAGACAGAGGAAGAGAGAGGAAAAGAGAGGGAGGAAAAACAGCTAAATTCATATATTGGGATTCAACCATTCGTGGGTCCCTGATCCGACCCGCGGGCCGCACGTCGGCCACCCCCCTGAATTCCCCCACCTCCATGGTGACGTTGTAACTGGAAGTGGGCATGCACTGCATGGTCTCGTCGTTGCAGCAGCCGGCACATCGGGTCAAGACCACGCAGGAAGGGATGAAGATGTGCTCCACTTCTTCTGGATACTCCTGCAGGATCTCCACCAGAAGCTCCCGAGGCCTACACAAGCTCTTGTTGAAGACCTCCATCAGGGGGATCACTGCCGAGGAGGACATCAGAGGGAGAACGTTGGCCTCCACACTTTCTACTTTCGCAATTTAGACGAGCCGAACGGACGATAGGAGATTGGATTCGGCTGCTTGGGGTGGTCGGAGCTGCTGTACCCAATTTGGCCGCTAGAGGGCGTTAGTGACCCCGCAGAGTCAGAAATAATGGCTGTATATTTTGTAGTATTTCTGTAGTGGTAAGTCTTTATTATAGCATTACTGTAGTTATATTTTTCTATTATTTCTGTCATAGTATTTTCTAGTATTTTGGTTGTTTTATTTTGGTATTCTTACGATATATATTGTAGTATTTCTGTGGTATTTTTGGAGTATTACTGTATATTTCGCAGTATTTTTGTGTATTTTTTCTTTCCTATAGTACTACCGTAGTTGTATTCTTGTATTATTTCTTTATTAGTATTTAGATATAAACAGGGGCTTAATATATCATTTTGTTTTAATCCTAAAATAAAAAGAATATATATATACTATACTATATACAATACATAAATATAACTATATGAATAGTATGGTATAAATACTAGACATACCATGACAGAAATACTACTAAAATATAACTCCAATAATACTACAAAAATACAAATACAGAAATACCACAAAATACTACTACAGATATACTGCAAAATACTGCTACAGTAATACACTAAATTACCAAAGAAATCTTACAATAATACGACAAAACGAAATATCAAATTTAATACTTAAAACAAGGATCAAAAACAAATTCTGCAAAATATTACTTCAACAATACTACAATACAATAATATACTAAATAAATACTATGATATAAATCACTACAAAAATACAACTACAATAATACTACAAAAATACAACTACAGAAATACTACAAAATACTACTACAGATATACTGCAAAATACTGCTACAGGAATACACTAAATGACTAAAGAAATCTTATAATAATACTACAAAACAAAATATCAAATTTAGTGCTTAAAACAAGGATCAAAAACAAATTTCCTTGAATTCAAAAAAGAAAAAGAGATTCTATAAAATATTACTTCAACAATAGTACAATACAAAAATCTACGGAACAAATACTATGATATAAATCACTACAAAAATACTACGACTTAAATACTACAAAAATACAACTACACTAATAGTACAAAAATACTACAGAAATGCTAGAAAAATACTACAACAAAAATACTACAAAAAGAGTACTACAGTAATACATAAACTACCACAGAAATGTTACAAAATACTCCAAGACTAAATATCAAATATCGTGCTAAAACAGGGACCCAATGTAGAATTTTGCTTTGATTCTGAAAATACCACAAAAATACTACTACAGTACTATCATAATACAAAATACTATTACAGAATTACTATCAGATTAATTACCACAAAAATACTACGACAGTAATACTACATTAACACTTCAGAAATAGTACAAAATACGACTATGGAAATACTACAAAAATAGTACTGCAGTAATACATTAAATGATTACAGAAATGTTACAAAATAATACTACAGTAATTCATTAAAATACTCCACAAATGTTACAAAATACTACACGACTAAATATTATATATAGTTATAAAACGGGGACCTAATATACAAATATGCTTTGATTCTGAAAAGAAAAAGAAAATACTACAAAATAATCCTAGAGTAATACTATAACACTAAAATACTACTTCAGAAATGATTAAAATCACAACGGAAATACTACCAAATAAATACTACAGAAAACACAAAAATACAGCAAAAATACTACAGAAATGTTACAAAATACAACAATACTAAATATTAAATGTAGTGTTAAAACAGGGACCTAATATCTACATAAGCTTTTATTCTGAAAAAGAAAATGATATATTACAAAAATACTATGACAGAAATACTATGGTAAAAAATACAAAGACACATGTTATGTCACCTACCGTCATTTGGACCTCTCTGTGCTTCCCTGGGTAATTGGGCACTCTGAAAAAAAAACATGAAAAAGTAAGTATTAGTATGTCTCCTTGAGAATAAATATATATATACTTATACATACATATATGTAGAACATATATACTATATTTGAAGTTCTACTCTTTAAATAGCAATAACAAAAAACAAAAAACATACATCCCTATACACATACATACGCGCGTAGACACAGTATAGCAGTCGGACACATTTAATTACAGTAGAAGTAACCGAAAGCGAGTGCTAAAAATCAAAATGAAGAATACAAACTATGGAAACTCAAATCCACCCCAAAAATATCGTGTTACCTTTCATTTTTTGCCCAGCCTTTTTTGAATATTTTGGGCACCCGTAGCCAAAGATGGCAGCTCGCTTCTCGGTTATGTAAGATAAATGCAACAGGTGTTTTTAAAAGTGCGAGAAAGAGAAATAAAAATAAGATATAAAGAAAGAAAGAAAGAAAGAAAGAAAGAAAGAGAGAAAGAAAGAAAGAAAGACAGAAAGAGACAAAGAGAAAGATAAAAAAAGAGAAGAAATTAAAAAAAAGAGAGAGAGAGTGAAAAATAGAGCCACAGCAAGGAAGAGCAAGAGAGTGAAAAAGAAAGAGAAAAAGAAAGAGCAAAAGAAAGACAAAAAAGAGAGAGAACAATTCAGACAAGAGAAAGAGAAAAAACAGAATACAAAGAACAAAGGACTGAATGAAATGTAGGGACAAAGAATGATAGAAAGAAAGAGTGAAGGATAACGATAGAGAGAGGGCAAGAGAGAGAAAAATAGAGAGACAGGGGGGAGAAAAATACGAGAAGAAATGGAGTGACGGGGAGCAAAAAGAGTGAGAGAGTGAAAAAGAAAGGGTGAAAGACAAAAAGAGAGAGTAAAAAAAAGCGTGAAAAGGAGGAAAAGAGAAACAGAGAGGTAAAGAAAGAGAGAGACGTTGAGAGAGAGAAAGAAAGAAAGAGATAGAGGGAAGATGAGAGTAAAAACAGAGAGATATCGAGGAAGAGGAAGAGCGAGATAGACAGAACAATTTAGAAGAAAGAGATTTGGAAAATAAGAAAGAAATAGAGAGGTCGAGGGGAAGAGTGAGCGAGAGAGAGGAAGAGAGAAAGAAAGAAACAGAGAGACAGAGAAGAAGAGAGAGAGAGAGAGCAAGAGAGAGAGAGAGAGAAAGAAAGACAAACAATGTAGAAGACAGAGAATTGGAAAAAAGGAAATAGAAGAAATAGATGGATGAATGTCTTAATAATTGAAAAGAATCTCATCTCATCTCATCTCATTAGCCGTACCGCTTATCCTCATTAGGGTCGCGGGGGGGCTGGAGCCCATCCCAGCCATCTTTGGGCAGTGGGCAGGGGACACCCTGAACTGGTTGCCAGCCAATCGCAGGGCACACAGGGACAGACAACTCATTCGCTCATTCACACCTAGGGACAATTTGGACCAGCCAATTCACCTGAAATGCATGTTTTTGGAATGTGGGAGGAAACCGGAGTGCCCGGAGGAAACCCACGCAAGCACGGGGAGAACATACAAACTCCGCACAGAATGTCTGGAGCTGGATTTGAACCCACGACAGGTTCCCATGACATGAACTGTGCCGCACAAGCGCTAACCACTGCGCCGCCGTGCTGCCCTGAGAAGAATACAATAATATATATTTTCTTTTTTAAAAAGCCAACTCCTACAACTCTCAATAACTCCAGCTCACTCACACACTGGCTTTCATTCGCTCAATCTCGTGCCGACATTGACTTTAAAACACCGCTCTTGAAAGTTTTTCCTCGCTTTGAGAAGCATTTAATGATTTACACGACACATGGGGGCAATGTGACCTGGGTAGTGAACGTGGCAACCTTTTTTTTTTTTTTTACAAGCGCTCTTACGTGGATTTCGTAACCTCCCCGGACTCCCGGCTGCATTACTTCCCATTAAAATCCGGTAAGAATGTCAACCGGCCACTTTCCCCACCTCCTCTTTTCACTGCTTTACGCATGTGTGCGTATCTAAGTGTGTACTTTTTCTGCTTTTGTGTGTGTTGGAGTGCAACACACAAAAGGATTACCGGCAACTTTCAATGAGTTCGCAATACCTGGCTCATGTTGCGTGAGACTGCGGTACTCCGAGTGGACTTAAAGGGACAGCGCGTCAACTACTTTCAGTATTACATACTTTCGGTAATATTATCTTAATTCTACTGTAGTTGTATTTTTTAGTATTTCTGGTGTAATATGTATAAAAGCAATATAATTCTTAAGGTCCCTGTCTTCAAGCACTACATTTTCGTATACATATTTGTATTATTATTGTAGTATTTCTGTAGTACTTCCACATTGTTCGCGTTGAGTGTCCACTACAAAAATACCATTACGGAAATACTAGAAAAATATTACAAAATTACTGCAAAATTGATATCAAATGAATTGCTTAAAACGTGGACCTGAAGTATATTCTTTCTTTTATTCTGAAAAGAAAAAAATACTAAGTACCTTGTAAATAAATACAACATACTAATAAAGTAAAAATATAATACAGAAATACTGCTAAAGAAATATGACCAAAAATACTAATGCAGTAATATTATAATACAGACATACTACTACAGGAATATGTGGAATATACTTCTTCAGAAATACTACAAATATCATGCTAAAAAAACACTTCTACAGAAATACTTCCATGGAAATACTAAAAATATGCAGAAATACTAGAAAAATACTTTTGAAAAATTACTACAAAAATCCCAATACACACTTCTACAGAAAAGGTACATACTACTAAAAAAATACTAAAAAATATACAGTAATACTACAAAAACACCACAGAATTACTGCAGAAATCCGAATACAGAAATACTGCTACGGAAATAATACATGATACTAAGAAATACTACAAAATATACAGTAATACTACAAAAATACCACAGAAATATTAGGAAAATACCTTTGAGCAAGTACTACAAAAATTGCATTACGGATATAATTTTACAAACATACCACCCAAGTACAAAAGAAACCGTTTAAACTATACAGTAATACGACAAAAATTCAACTACTGAAAAACTTCAAAATGCTACTCCAGAAATGATACAAAAATACTGCTACAGTAATACTATAATCCAGAAATACCACTACAGAAACACTACAAAATATACAGTAAACTACAAAAATACCTCTACCAATATACTACAAAATACTACTACAGTAATAACATAATACAGATATACAACAGAAATACTTTACATATACTGTTACAGAAATACAAGAAACTTATCACAAACTATACAATTATACTACAAAAATACCACACAATTACCGGAAAAATACTTTTGAGGAAATACTACAAAAATCTTACAACAGGAGTACAAAAGATATACTACCAAATATGGCATCATACTACAAAAATACTTCTGAGGAAATAGTTCAAAAATACTTCTATGGACAAAAATATAAAGAAATACTACAAAAGTACAGTAATAATACAAAAATACCACACAAATATTGGAAAAAACGCTTCAGAAATACTTTTACAGACATATTAGAAAAATACTAAATACATACTGCAAAATATATAGTAAAAATACAACAACTACCAAAATAATACAAAATACTACAGCAATAACACTAGAATACAGAAATAGAATTACTGAAATATGAGAGAAATAGTAGAAAATATACAGTTATACTACAAAAATATCACACAAATATTATAAAAATACTAGGGAATAATTACTACAAAAATCCTACTACAGAAATATTTCTAAAAAAACCACTACAAAGATGCTTAAGAAATACTTCAAAATAAACAGTAATAATCGAAAAATACTATGAAATAATACTATAGAAACACTGCAAATATATTATTACATAAATACAATAGTAAAGCTAATATGAAAATACTACAAAAACCTCACTACAGCGATACTATTATACAGAAATACCACTACAGAAACACTAAAGAAATACTACAAAATATACAGCAATTCTACAAAAATACCACAGAAATACTAGATGAATACCTTTGAAGAAATAGTACAAAAAATAGTAGAAAAATTATTTTATAGATGCTACAAAATATGTAGTAATTCTAAAAATATACAACTACAGAGATTCAACAAAATACTACTACAGGGTTTATACTACAGTAATACAGTACGAATGAAATACTAGCACATAAATAATATAGAATTGCTACAAACTATACAGTGATACTAAAAGAATACATTTACCAAAATACTACAAAACATTACAACAGTAATATCATAATACAGAAACACAATTAGAGAAATACTATAATTATACGGCTAGAGAAATACAGATATACAACAAAATATATAGTAAAACTACAAAAATACCACAGAAATATTAGCATAATACTTATGAGGAAATATAACCAAGTCCTATTAGAGAAATACTCCTACAGACATTCTAAAAAAATATTAAAGAAATACTATAAAATACTTCTCCATAAAAAAATAAAAAAATCATACTACAATAATACTATGATACAGAAATATCAATACAGAAATACTAAAAAAATCTACAGTTATACTACAAGAAAAAAAAACACAGAAATACTACAATACTTCTGAAATAGAAAGAAAAATAAATAAATACTACAAAATATAAAGGAATACTACAAAAATACAACAGCCCAAATACCACAAAATATTACTACAAAAACGATACAAAAATATTACTACAGTAATATTATATCACCGCGATGCAATACCACTACAGAAATAATACAATATTTCAAAGATAGTACAAAAACACGTCCACCAAAATACCACAAAACAGCACTACATTAATAGCATAATACAGAAATACAATTACGAATATACTATAAATATACGGCTCCAGAAATACTACAGAAATACTACAAAATATAGAGTACTACTAAAAAAAATACCATGGAGGTACTAGAATATTTACAATAAAAATATAATAGAAATCCCATTAGATCAGGGGTGTCAAACTCATTAGAACTGTCGGGGGCCAGACGAGTAGATTAAAGAGAAAGAAAAAGAGAGATAAAGAATTAAGAGAAAGAGGGAGGGAAAAGGAGAGAGAGAGAGAGCGTGAGAAACAAAAGATAAAAAGTTGTGAGAGAGAGGGGGAAAAGAAAGGGAGAGGAAGAAAGAAATCCAAAGATAAATAGAAAGACAGAAGGAGAGAAAAGAAAGCGCTAAGGGTAGGAAGAGAGAAAGAGAAAAGTGAGAAAAGGAAAAAAAGAAGTTAGAGCAAACGAAGTTAAAGACACAGAGAGAGAAAGAGACAAAGAGCAACAAAGGAAGAGAAAAAGAGAGACACAGGTAGTGAAAGAGACAGAGACAGAGAGTGGAAGAGAGAGAGCGAGAGCGAGAGCGAGAGCGAGAGCGAGAGAGAGAGAGAGAGAGAGGGAGAGAAAAAAATACAAGTACAATGCCTTTGTGAGAGGAACCTGGCGTTTGGCAACATCAAGTTGACATATTTCAACCTGCAGCTTGTTTTTCTCTTGCGCTTCTCTGAGTGTCGTCTCGCGGGCCGGATTCAATCCCATAGCGGGCCTGATCTGGCCCGCGGGCCGCCTGTTTGACACATGTGCATTAGATAAACACTTCTTGAGACATTCTAAAAAATACTACAAAAAAACTACAAAATATACGATTACAAAAATACTACAAAATACTAATAAAGAAATAATACAAGAATACAACTACGGTAATACTATAGGAAAGAAAAAATACACAGAAATACTGCGAAATATACAGTAACACTTTAAAAATACCACAGAAATACTACAATATATATAGTAAGAATACAAAAATAAAACTACCAAAATAGTAGAAAATACTATGACAGAAATAATAGAAAAACACTACTACAGTAATATTTTAGTAAAGAAATACCACTACAGAAA
Source organism: Urocampus carinirostris (assembly GCF_059441175.1). Taxonomy (NCBI): domain Eukaryota; kingdom Metazoa; phylum Chordata; class Actinopteri; order Syngnathiformes; family Syngnathidae; genus Urocampus; species Urocampus carinirostris. The sequence continues at coordinate 8,195,035 of NC_142368.1, forward strand.
TACTACAAAATATACAGTAACACTACAAAAATACCACAGAAATACCTGAGGGGAAATTTTACAAACTTCCTACTACAGAAATACTTCTACAGAAAAACTACAAAGATGCTGAAGAGAAACAATTACAGACATACATTAAAAATACTGCAACAGAAATACAACAAATTATACAGTAATACTACAAAAAATACCACAGAAATACTAGAAAAATACTTCTGAGGATATGGAACAAAAATCCAATAAGAGAAACACTTCTACAAGTATTATACTAAAATATTAAAGAAATACTACATATCATATAGTAATACTACAAAAATAGAACTACCAAAATACTACTACAGTAATACTATGATAAAAGAAATACTGCTACAGAAATACAAAAAAATATATAATAATGCTACAAAAAATACCACAGAAATCCTAGGAACAATAGAAGAAAATCCTACAAAAAGATATTACTAAAGTAATACTATGATAGAGAAAAAAACCACTACAGATATACTACAAAGATAATACAATAATACTACAAAAATACCATAGAAATAATGAAATATTACTTCTGAGGAAATAGAACAAAAGCCCCATTAGAGAAACACTTCTATAGACATTCTACAAAAATATTTTTAAAATACTACAAAATATGTAGTAATACTATAATCAAACAATTGCTAAAACAATTACAGAAATACTTTTAAAATACTGTAACAGAAATACTACAAAATATCCAATAAAACTACCAAAAAATCTTCTGAGGATATAGAACAATGATCATATTAGAAAAACACTTCTACAGACATTCTACAAAAATACTAAAAATAATACTACAAGAGATATACTAATACTACAAAAATAATACAAAAGTACTGCTACAGTAATACTATATGAGAAATACCACTACAAAATATACAGTAATACCACAATAATCCCGCAGAATTACTCAGAAAATACTTCAGAGGAAATACTACAGAATTCTTACTCGAAACACTATGAAAAAAACACTAGAGAAATACTACATAGTTTACTGTGACACTACAAAAATCCCAGAGAAATGCCAGAAAAAATACTTAAGGGGAAATACTGTACCACAAAAACCTTACTACAGAAACACTACAAAAAATGCCACAGAAATACTAGACAAATAGCTATGCTGAAATTCTACAAAAATCCTGCAATACTACCCAAATATACCACAAAATTATGGGAAAAAACTTCTGAAGAAATACAGTACTACAAAAATCTTACTCCAGAAATACTACAAAACAACCCTAGAGAAATACTACATAGTATACTGTAACAGTACAAAAATCAAACAGAAATTCTAGAATACAACTTCCGAGATAATACCACAAAAATCTTACCACCGAATCACTACAAAAGACACTGTACTTTTACAGAAAGACTACAAAAATGCTAAAGAAAAACAATGAGAGAAATTCTTTAAAAATACTGCAACAAAAAATACTACAAAATATTGACTAAAATTTCCAAAACATACCACAGTAATACCAGGAAAAACATTTCTGAGGAACTAGAAAAAAATCCAATTAAAGAAACACTTACTAAAAAATACTAAACAAATACTTCTGAGGAAATAGAACAATCAAATTCGAGAAACCCTTCTTCAGACATTCTACGAAAATATTAAAAGAAAAAATTAAAAAAATCCAGTAATACCATAATGGAGGAATACCACTACAGAAATACTAAATAATATACACTAATGACAGAAACACATTAAAAATAATGCAACAAAAATACTACAAAATACCACAGAAACGCTAGGAAAAAAATTGAGGAAATACTACAAAAAGCTTACTACAAAAACTAAAGAACTACTACATAGTATACAGTAACATCACAAAGATCCCACAGAAATACTAGAATAATACTTCTACGGAAATACTACAAAAATCTTACTACAGAAACCTTACAGAAAACACACTACAGAACAACTGCATAGTATACCGTTAACACCACAAAATTCCCACAGAAATACTTCTGAAGAAATACCACAAAAATCTCGCTCCAGAAACACTACATATTAAATCATACTACAAAAATCCCCCAGAAATACTCGAATAATACTTGCGACGAAATACCACAAAAATCTTACTACAGAAATACTGCAAAAACACTAGAAAAATACTACAAAATATACAGCAATACGACCAAAATACACCACAAAAATTATGGGAAAAATACTTTCAAGGAAATGCTACAAATCTTATTTGAAAAACATGACCAAAAAAAAACACACTACAGTAATACTACATAGTATACTGTAACAATACAAAAATCCTGAAGAAATACTAGACCAAATACTTCTGTGGAAATACCACAAAAATCTTGCTCCAGAAACACTACATACTATCACATAATACTACAAAATCCCACAGAAATACTAGAATAATACTTCTGAGGATATACCTGAAAAATACTGCAAAAAACACTGGAGAAATATGAGACAATATACAGTACTACTACAAAAAAATACCACAAAAATCTTACTCCAGAAACACTACAAAAAAAAAAACACTAGAGAAATACTACATATTATACAGATATCCCAGAGAAATATTAGAAACATACTTCCGAGGAAATACTACAAAAATCTTACTCCAGAAACACTACCAAAAGAAAAACACACTAGCGAAATACTACATAGTATACAGAAATCCCAGAGAAATAATAGAGACATACTTCCAAGGAAATACTACAAAAATCTTACTACAGAAATACTGCAAAATACACTAGGAAAATACTAAACAATATATACAGTACTACTACAAAAAATAACACGGAAACATTAGATAGTATAGTGTAACATCTTAAAATCCCACAGAAATATTAGAATAATACTTCGGAGTAAATGATACAAATATATTGCTCAAGAAACATTACATACTATATTATAATACTCCCAAAAATCCATCAGAAATACCATAAAAACCTTCCTACAGAAACACTACAAAATATACAGCAATACCACCCAAAAATCCCACAGAAATACTCAAATAATACTTCGGAGTAAATGATACAAATATATTGCTCAAGAAACATTACATACTATATCATAATACTCCAAAAAATCCATCAGAAATACCATAAAAACCTTCCTCCAAAAATACTACAAAATATACAGCAGTAATACCCAAAAATCCCACAGAAATACTCGAATAATACTTCAGGGAACATTGCACAAATATATTCCTCCAGAAACCTTACCAAAACCCAAACTAGAGAACTACTAACTACATAGTATACCGTAATATCTTTAAATCCCCCAGAAATATTAGAATAATACTTCGGAGTAAATGATACAAATATATTGCTCAAGAAACATTGCATACTATATCATAATACTCCAAAAAAATCCATCAGAAATACCATAAAATCCTTCCTCCAGAAATACTACAAAATATACAGCAATACTACCCAAAAATCTCACAGAAATACTCGAATAATACTTCAGGGAAAATTGCACAAATATATTCCTCCAGAAACCTTACCAAAAACCAAACTAGAGAACTACTCACTACATAGTATACTGTAACATCTTAAAATCCCACAGAAATATTAGAATAATACTTCGGAGTAAATGATACAAATATATTGCTCAAGAAACATTGCATACTATATCATAATACTCCAAAAAAATCCATCAGAAATACCATAAAAACCTTCCTACAGAAACACTACAAAATATACAGCAATACCACCCAAAAATCCCACAGAAATACTCGAATAATACTTCGGAGTAAATGATACAAATATATTGCTCAAGAAACATTACATACTATATCATAATACTCCCCAAAAATCCATCAGAAACACCATGAAAACCATCCTCCAAAAATACTACAAAATATACAGCAATACTACCCAAAAAACTCACAGAAATACTCGAATAATACTTCTGCGGAAATACTACAAAAATCTTACTACAGAAACCTTACCAAAACCCACGCTAGAGAACTACTAACTACATAGTATACCGTAACATCTTAAAATCCCACAGAAATATTAGAATAATACTTCGGAGTAAATGATACAAATATATTGCTCCAGAAACATACTATATCATAATACTCCCAAAAAATCCATCAGAAATACCATAAAAACCTTCCTCCAGAAATACTACAAAATATACAGCAATACCACCCAAAAATCCCACAGAAATACTCGAATAATACTTCTGCGGAAATACTACAAAAATCTTACTACAGAAACATGACATACCATAATACTCCCCCAAAATACTCGCAAATGGACGTCCTGATTTCAAAGCAAGGTCGTTTTCCCCCTCCTCGGCGCGCACTCACCTTGACAGCCGACAGCGTCAGAAATAAAAGTGTCAAACTGTCAATAAAGTTCATCGTGTTGTCAAATCCAAATCCGGGCGACGTGTTAGAATCCTTTTGCTCGCTTCTCAAATCCCAACAATCACATGAAAAAGTTCGTGTCTCGAAGCTCGCCTTCCTGCCCTGTCCATTGCAGGGGAAACGCACCCCAAAAAAAATCCTCGGGAGAAGGGGAGATCCTTGAAAATCCGGGGGGAAGGGGATGCCGGGTGAGGGGTAAAGGGGGGGAGTGTTTACTATCCACACATTCGAAGCATTCTACTCATTCTAAACATGAAGACTAAAGCGCCATCCGGGATGTTGAACATGGTCCCGTGCGCTTTTCCTCGCAACATTACGCACCATGCTCTGCGGGTTTCCCCCCCCCCACTCCCGGCGGTTCTTCCTCGGAAATCCAAGCGAAAGGCGTTGAAAAGCGAGTTGACGCCGCTCTCTGAGTGTCCTTTCGAAAATGGGAGGGAGGAGAGTGATCCGCGTGATGTTCTCCGGTTGCAGCTCGACTCTACAATGCGTAAGGGAAGCGTGTGCGTTTCTGTGGGGATCGAGACGGCGGGCGGTGATTGGTTGACGAGGGGGGGAAGGGGGCGTGGTCGTGCGCGTCATGTGACGTCCCGTGGAGTTTGGGGGAACTCTGAAATGAAGAATGCTTATTTGTTTGGATGCAAAGTTTGCTGGGGAACAAAAATGGAGCGCGGGCGTCAGACGTGCGCCGGTGTTGCCGGAAGAAGCACAAGAGAAAAATGAGCGGTGGTTTCGGATGTGTCCACTTGATGTCGCCAAAGCCAAGCCACTCACAAAACTGCGGGATGTCTTTACTTTTTTCCACCTCTTTTCTTTTTTTCCTCTGCATCTCTCTTTCATTCTTTTTACTTTGTCTGTTTTCTTACTCTTTTTGTCCCCTCCCTCTTTCTTTCCTTTTTCTCACTCTCTCATATTTTTTTCTCTATCACTCTTTCTCACACTTTTTCTTTTTCTCTCACTCTCCCTTTTTCTGTTACCTCATTATTTTCTCTCTTACATGTGTCCGTCCCCTTGATGTTGCCAAAACCAGGCGACTCGCAAAACTGGGAGTGTTCCCTTCTCTCTCTCTCTCCCTCTCCATTTCCCTCTCCCTCTCTCAACAATATGGTTCAATAGGGACTCCTTTGTTTTTTTTCTCTCTCTCTCTTTCTCTTTCTCTCTCTCTCTCTCTCTCTCTCAATTTCTACTTCTCTTTTTTTACATTGATCTCTTTACTCCTCTCTTATTTTCTCTCTTCCTCATGTTTTTCTCTTTTTCTTTGCTCTCACTTTTGTCTTTCTCACTCTTTCTGTCTTTCTCTCCCTCATTCTCACCCCTACTATTTCTTTCTCTCCCTTTTCTATCCCACCTTTCTCTCTCTCTCTCTCTCTCTCTCTCTTTATTCATCTCCCGCTCTCTCTTTTTCTCTTTCTTCACTATTTTCTCAATTTCTATCGCTCTTTCCCTCCATTTCTCTCTTTACTCCTCTCTTTTTTTTTCTTCCTCGTGTTTTTCTCTTTTTCTTTTCTCTCACTTTTGTCTTTCTCTCTCTCTCTCTCTCTCTCTCTCTTTCTTTCTCACCCTCTTTCTCACCCCTACTATCTCTTTCTCTCCCTTTTCGATTTCCCCCCCTCCTCTCTCTTTCACTCTCTCTCTCGCTCTTTCTTTTTTCTTACTTTCTCTCTTACACAGTCTTTTTTTCTCTCTCTCTTTCTCAAACTTGCGCTTTTCCTTTTCCTCTCTTTGTCTTTTTCTCACACTCTCTCTTGTTATCTTTTCTAATTATTCTCCTCTATCTCTTCTTCTCCTTTTCTCCCTCAATCATTTTATAAGGACACTATTTATCATTATAACATAGCATGTTTATAGTCACTGAATGAGACGCTGAATAATACTCAATGTCCCTTTAAACTTTCATTCGAAGGCGGCTCTTTAGCAAGCTATCCAGCTAGCTTTTTACACTGTTTACATGCTGTCTTTTTTTGCTAGTTATCAAGATAAATATTAGCCGTTTTTCTAGCTAGCTAGCTAGCTTTTTTTAGATTTCTATCTGACTATTTAGTTGTCTTTTTACTCTTTTAGCTAGCTAGCTCCCTTTTAGCGTTTTAACTGTTTACATTTATTACTAACATTGAAGCTACTCCTTATCTATTTAACAAGCAACCTAGCAAAGTTGCTATCTAGAAATTCATATCAAACTGGGTGCCCTTTTCCGCTAATTAGAAACAAAACGTAGCCATTTTGAAATAGGTTGGAGACCTCTGGTTTAAAACATGTTTCCAATAAATAAATCTAACCCATTCATATAATTTTATGAAATAATTAAAGACTTAAAAGTGTAAAGAAATAAATGGGAATATTTCTATTACGACAGTTTCAAAACAAAAGCAAAGAGAGCCAAACCAAAAATGCAGCAAAATACAAATACAACAATGGACAGTCGCAAAATATTTGGAAAATAAAGTCAGAAAGTGATACTAGCGTAAAGAATACAATCTAAAAACCTTATACAATGAAAACAAAAAAATTCTACAACTGTTCCACAGCAAAAATCAAGACTGTTTACCCAAAAACGATTTTGCTAAGCAAAAACCTCACAGTACTCAAAAACACAAAAATACTCGCGAAAGAAACGATCGAAAACCCTAAAACTGTCTAAAAGAAAACAAAAGAAAAAATACAAAAAAAACAAACCTCATAAAGCAAGATACCCTGGAAAAGGTGATGTTTAAAAACAAAAGTAGAAATTGAAATCACCCTAGTGCTGTCCAAATGTCCCTGGAAGGGTGAGGCTAATAAGAAACAGATTTAGTGTGATTTGACACACCTGTCCTAATTACAAACTGATAAGGCGCCCTCTAGTGGAGAGAAACACACTAGACCAGGGGTGTCAAACATGCGGCCCGGGGGCCAGATCAGGCCCGCTAAGGGATTGAATCCGGCCCGCGAGACAACGCTCAGTGAAGCGCAAGAGAAAAACGAGCTGTAGGTTGAAATATGTCCACTTGATGTTGCCAAAGCCAGGTGCCTCTCACAAAGACGGTGGACTTGTATTTCTCTCTCCCTCTCTCTTTTTCCCTTCCCTTTTTCTCTCTCTCGCTGTCTCTCTCTTTCACTTTCTGTGTCTCTCTTTGTCTCTTTCTTTGTTTCTCTTTGTCTCTTTCTCTCTCTCTTTGTCTTTTTACCTTATTTTGCTCTCTCTTCCATTCTTCCTTCTCTCTCTCTCTTGTCTCTCTTTCTCTCTCTCTTGCTTTCCCATTCTCTCCTTATCCCATTCTCTCTTTCTCTCCTTCTTTTTTCTCTCCTCTCTTTCTATTTCTCTTTGGATATTTTTCTTTCTCGATCTTTCTTTCCCCCTCTCTCATTATTTGTCTTTATCTCTTGTTTCTCACGTTTCACGTTCTCTCTCTCTCTTTTTTCCTTTTTTCTCTCTCTCTCTCTCTTTCTCTCTTTCTTTGTCCCACCCTCTTTTTCTCTCTTTCGCTTTGTCTTATTTCTTTCTCTCTTTTTTTCTCTCTAATCTACTAGTCCGGCCCCCGAGAGAATGTTTGTTCTATCCTGTGGCCCCCGAGGTAAATTGAGTTTGACACCCCTGCACTAGACCCTAACAAAAGAAAATCACTAATATAGCAAACAGGCCTTTTTAGATTTATAGGTTATTGTACAGGAACAGGGCAACACGGCGGCGCAGTGGTTAGCGGGTGTGGAGCACTTTTCTGAGGTCATGAGATCAAACCTCCTGTGTGGAGTTTGCATGTTCTCCCCGTGCTTGTGTGGGTTTCTTCCAGGCACCTCAGTTTCCTCACACATTCCAGAAACATGCATGTCAGGTTAATTGGCCGGTCCAAATTGTCCCTAGGTGTGAATGAGCGAGTGAATTGTCAGTCTCTGTGTGCCCAGCGCCTGGCTGGCAACCAGTTCAGGGTGTCCCTTGACCACTGCCTGAAGACAGCTGGGAAGGGCTCCAGCACCCCCGCGACCCTACTGAGGATAAGCGGTGCACATAATAAAAAAGTCCTGCGCTTCCTGTTTGCCCGTCATATCTAACTTATGATAAGGATGAGCATAGATTTGCCCCTCTCTTTTGCCTGGCAAGCAAAATTCAGCAGCAGGCCTGGTAGGGAAAGGTGCTAAAAGCGTGCCTGTCAGTCAAACATAAGGATATAAACTTAGGGAGTGGCCGAGAGTGCCGGAGAAAAGAGGGGTATAGAAGAGGCACTTTGAGGAAATTCCTGAGGATGCGAAGTATCGATCCCAGGGCGATAGTATCGATCCAGTCCAAGTACTTGCTTGGTATCGATAATATCGATATTTGGATCGATCCGCCCATAGTTTAACAGCGGCAGGTGTCTGTCGCCAATCGAGTTCGGTTCTTATTATAGGTAGCGTTAAAACAATTGTCCTTTTGAACTGTCATGGCAGTAAATCAAATGTTAGCGAGCGTCGGGGCACGTAGTCCATGCCCGAGTGTGCGTGAGCAGTGCAACGTTTGCACCCAAACTGCAAGTATCGCTTGAATAAGGCTTCTCAAAGACGGCCAATAGGGGGCCACCTGTCGATTTTTTTTTCCTTCTTTTGGTGTGTAGTTGGGTTGGGGGTTGGGGGGGTTCAACAGCTGGTGCATCTTGGCTAGGATGAGCTAGGAGAGGATAGAGGAGTTTCCTTAGTGATGAAGAAGAGTTCCATTTAAATGGTAATCATACAGAGGAAGGGCTGACGTGCAGATCCACACACTAGACTAGAGCAAGGGTGTCAAAGTCAAGCGGGGGCCAAATTAGAAAAATGTCGGCAAGACGTCTTTTCACCTTTTTGCTCAAATGTTTAACACATTTAAAACAACGCATATAGTCTAGTGGATCAAATTTTACTACTAAAATGCTAACAAATGTATTCCAATATGATCATATCAATAAAGTAATGGTCATGATCCTTCAATCATGTTTCTCTCTCCTCTCTTCTGGTTTTCTTATTTAGCAACTCACTTACAGGTTCAATTTTCCTCCTCGCATCTTGTGGTCAATTGTCTTTATTTTCCCACATTCTTTCCTTCTATCTCATGCCTCTTCCCTTTACTTGTGCTACATCACCTTGGTTCCCTGCTAGTTCTTTGTCTTCTCGCATTGTCCATTCTGTACTGGACACCTGCCTGATCTTCTTGATCACAAGTGCTGCCTGATGAACTCTTGGACTGTCGCCTGCTTTGTATGGGCTTACTGGAACACTGACACCTCGCCTGCATCTTGGATCATGATAATTGTCTCTAGTGTTCGCAACCTGACTTTCCGTGTACTGAACCCTTCTGGAATAAAAGACCACTGTTTACTGTACTAATCTGTGTTTCTGCACTGAACATCTGTGATGCAGTTGCCCACGTCTACTTGACCAGTGTCTTAAGTTGTAAGTGTGATTTATTTATTTTACACTGCAGAGTTAAACAAACTTTTGTTGAGTGAAAATACTTTAAGAACAGTAGCAGATGTCTACCTGACTTCTCCATTGGGATTTATTCAGTAGCATGAAACTCTCCTTATATTGTTTTACAGTTAACTTTTGTAGTGGACAAAATACTGCAAGTACAGTAGGCTATGTCTACTTGACCGGTTGTCCCGGGCTGTGAGAGTTAGTTATATTATATCAAACTGACTTGCTTACTGCTGATTTTTATTTTTTTTAAATTGTATGCTATTTATTTTTGGAGTGTATTGGAAATAACGCCGTTATAAATAATGCCGTAATGAACGAGTGTTATTTTTTTCATTAGCGAGTAATGTAACTTATCTAATATTTTTTTTTTCCCGCCATTGAGATAAGGTGTGTTGGCGTGGACGAGTGTTTGCTTTCGTGTCACTCGCAAGTAAACCATAACACAAAATCGTCAAAATTGGGGAACACATTGTGTATGCTTGTTAACAATGTAGCATTATGGGTAATGAAGTTCTTATGCTATCAAGGAAGTAACATTGCATAGAGTGAGGGATTGGAAATATAACTTACTCCTCCATTGGGATTTATTCAGTAGCGTGAAACTCTCTTTATATTGTTTTACAGTTAGCTTTTGTTGTGGACAAAATACTGCAAGTACAGTAGGCTTTGTCTACTTGACCGGTTGTCCCAGGTTGTGAGGGTTAGTTATATTATACTAAACTGACTTTGCTTACTGCTGATTGTTATTTTTTTTAAAATTGTTTACTGTTTATTTTTGTAGTGTTGGATAAATCTGTTGCTGGTGAGGTGCGATAAATATGACACGGTTCTGTAACGCAACTACGTATTCTTATCTAATCAACCGAATTGAATACAACAACTTCTTTTTAAAGTACCGGAAATAGTTTGTTTCCCTGGTAGCTAGTTACTTTTACTGTAGAGTACTCCAGTTACTAACTCAGTTACTTTCTTGAAGAAGTAGTGAAGTAAGAAACGTGAAATAGATATGAAAAATGACCCAACAAACAAACCCAAAAACGATTGAAAAAACCCTACAACCTCAAAATGAAAATCAACCAAAAACAACTTTTGGTCCTTCTCTAAAACTGCCGGAATTTCCATCACTACATCAGTGGCATCAAATACTTTCAGAAAGGAGACTGGCGCAACAAGTAATCATCATTGCAATAAATAAATCGTTTTGCAAGCGTGGCAGTATGCTCATTGTTGTGGTTCGACTGAAAATGTCATCAGTGGCGCCACCAGACGCACAAAATGGCTGCTTGCCGAAACACCTTGAGCCAAATTCCACATTCCAGAACTCTTACCGCCACATTGACACCCGTTTATTGTCTTCTACCACACCTTTTACTCAATCTTTGCCAAAAGCTAGGCCTCGGAGGTCCTGCCAAATCAGGTTGTCTGTCAAAACAGTTTCACCGTTAACAGTAAACGTGTTTTTGGAAACTTCTGGGGCAAAGAGGTGGGTGGTACTGGTATCTTTTGTATCGATCCGATCCAAGTAAATACAGGGTAATATCAATCCAAATCTCCTCATTGCGTCACGACCAGCACAAAGTGTAGACCCAATCGCGTACATTTCTCACACAAGCCTTTCATTTTACGGGAAATGGGGAATCATGCACGTTAGGCAGCAGTCTGGCGCGGAATGACAGGAAGCCAGAGGCCGACGAGATCAAAACCAATAGCACGAGCAGATATCAGACAGATGGGGTCGATACCGGACAGGATGGGACAGACAGGATTGATATAAAAACAGGTTATCGAAATTAATCAGGACAAACTTGACGGGAACCAAAACTAAAGATAATAATAAACAGGACAAAAATAGACGGGAACGATAACTGGAGATAATACTAAACAGGACAAATAATAGACGGGAACGATACCGGACAGGAAACACAGGCAGAAAACCGGACGGAGTCAAAACCCACGTCTTGCGGGGCAGAGGTTCGGCGCAGTGGTTAGCAGGTGTGTACAGTTCTGAGGTCATGAGATCGAACCTCCTGTGTGGAGTTTGCATGTTCTCCCCGGGCAGTCCGGTTTCCTTTCACATTCCAAAAACATCCATGTCAGGTTAATTGTCCGGTCCAAATTGTCTCTAGGTGTGAATGAGCGAGCGAATTGTGTCCCTGTGTGCCCTGCGACTGGCTGGTAACCAGTTCAGGGTGTCCCCTGCCCACTGCCCGAAGATAGCTGGGATGGGCTCCAGCACCCCCGCGTTCTACTGAGGATAAGCAGTGCAGATAATGGATGGATTAAGAGTGTAGTGGTATTTTTGCAATATTTCTGTAAAAATATTTTTTGTAGTACTTCTGTAGAATTCCTATATTATTTCTGTATTAGTTTTTTATTATTTTTAGTAGTATTTGTGTAGTATTTCTTTAATGTTTTCTTATATTACTGTATCAAAATATTACTGTAGTATTTTTTTTCCGTCTTACTTATTTTTTGTGCTTTCAGAATAAAGCGAAATAATATACAAGGTCCCTATTTTAAGCACTAAATTTGATGTTTAGTTTTGTAGTAATTATGTGGTATTTTTGTAGTATGTACAACAAGGACAAAGTTGGTACGAAAAAAAAACAAATTGTCTGTGATACTTTATTTACTATTATACTATGGATGTATTGTGACTACATTTTGACCACTTTCATTAGGCAGGCCCAATGAGAAAGTCTGACGGGCTGCATGTGGCCCGCGGGCCGCAGTTTGCCTACCTCTGGAATAATCTCACAACACACTGACAAAATCACTTTTTTATTGTGATGGTTAAAACGGGAAGACAGCATCCATCTGAGAACAAATGTAACGATCAGATCCAAGCACTCGTTCGGTATCGATAATATCGTTATTTGGATCGATACGCCCACCCTTACCGGAGTTAGAATATTCTTGTTTCTGGACAAGGTACAGATGTAGAACGGTCTGTTTACTCTCTGGCAAAAACAGCGCCTAAGTACACGCCTTGTTTGTAGTCTTTGGAACACAAAAAGCACCTTGTTTCATTCTTTGCGATCTTTTGCCAAAGCGTCCCTTCGATTCTAAGCCGAGGAGAGAATTTTCCGATAATTGCGGCTCCGCGGATGACTTTGCTCACGTCTGATAGCCACGTAATAAATCATCAACCCATCAGCCTCGAAACTGTTGACCCGGCCCAGATGAGGCCTGACAGAGGCAGAAGTTTAGGGCCTTCCCCCTAAGTCGGTGCTTTTTTAGATAAAACCTTGGTTAAAGCTCAAGTGCGCTAACAGGAAAAAAAGGTGGAAAGATGTCTTTCTATCTTTTTCCCTTTCTCTTCAAGTTTTGCCCAAATTCATGCAAAATGTGAGTAAATATGTATGAAATAAAAAGTGTTTTTTGCATGAATTTAATACATATTTCATTGGTATACCCTTTCGCTGCCTCGCGCTGCTCTGCAAATATTTTATTGAATTGTTTTTATTGTCATTGATATCAACATATTGTACATTGTGTTATGAGCGGACAGCACACAGAAAACGCCGTCAGGAAGGGCTTTGTGTTTTGGGGTGGCATGACTTCATGTGTGACTAATAGTGGTGGTGTTTACTGTAAGTCAAATAGCGTGGCCGGCGCACATGCCAATTTCTAAACCCAAAACGAACTGGGAAGCATGGCGACCGCTATATTTCAGTGGCTCGTTACATTGAAAATGAATTCAGTAATTAAATCGGAGTCTGAGGAGACTCAGAAGAGTGCAAAGAAATGCTGATCACCACTGGGTGCCTCGTAGGTTGTGTCAAGAATCGGAACAGGAGGAGAACCCAAATGCGTGACGTTTCTCATACAAGCTTTTATTTTACGGGAAATGGGGCAGTCATGCAAGTTAACCCAAACGCAATTGCCTCGAAGACATAAGGCAGCAGTCTGGCGTGGAACGACAGGAAGCCAGAGGCCGATGAGATCGATACCAATTGCACGAGCAGATGTCGGACAGATGGGGTCAATACAGGACAGGACAGACAGTATAGATAACAAAACTGAATATCAAAATTAAACAGGACAAACTAGACGGGAACAAAACTGGAAATTGATATTAAACAGGACAAAAATAGATACCGGACAGGAAACAATTGCAGGAAACTGGACAGAGTCAAAACCCACGTCTTGCGGATGCAGAGGTTCATTGACTGACTGACAAAGGAAGAGTGAGAGCACTGAGCTTAAATTAAAGGGAAGCCAATCCGTCAACGAGCCGCAGCTGGCGCCACACAGACGGGGCCAATTGGGCGCCATGGCAACCGTGACAGATTGTTATTGTGTTATTGGAAGAGCCTGAGGCAGCGTTGGGAGAGAAAGTAATTACAAAGCTGCAGGTTAGGCCTACTGCTACGGCTAAGCTGCTAACAACCCTCACTCCCCACCCCTACCGAGCCAGATCCGTTATCCATGAAACAGATGACCTGGAGCTGCATCTCGTGGGAAACCGCTACATCTCGAACGGTTGTCTTTTAATCATTACTGTCCCCTGGCTAATTTCAAGGTTACTCGATGCTCTCTAAACCGCTTTCTTACACTGAAAGTAGAAGCCCTCCAATTTTTTTGTACAATCATAATTAAGACCATGTTTTCAACTGTAATTCTGTGTTCTTATCTGTAGATCTATAGTTGTTATTTTGTTACAGTCGCAAAACTTTGGTATTGATTTGATTCAAGTAAATTCAAAATAGTATTGCTTGATACCAATCCAATACAGATAATTTTTGCTCGGAAATGTCATGATCATCGAATGATTGAACACCTTTCCCCTTTGATTTTTTTTATATTTATGATAAACAGCAAAATATTTTGGACCAAACATTTTTTTAATTTAAATTACTGCAATGCAAACTTTAAAGGTGAGGTCCGGAATTTGAACATTTGACTTTCTCTGCTCTTTGTGTGGCGCGTACAAGTATGTGCATTTGTTCGACATGCTTGAATAAACAATAAACTTTTCTTTTTCATCTTTTTGGTAGTTTGTGATGCCGTTTGGACTGAATTTGAAACAGGTCTTTTCTTACTTTCACCATTTTCATGCTACACTAACAGAGAAAACACAGGAAGAAGGATGAAATCACCCCCCCTATCTTCTTCCTAATAGGCAGGGTTGGGTAGGGTTACTTTAACTTGATTACTTTCAATTACTTTTAGGTTACTCCAATACCAAACATGCTAATAAAAGATAAAAGAAACTAAATATGAATAAAATGACTCAATTTTGTGCAGGCTTGGGGAGTAACGGAATACATGGAACGGCAAAAATGATGTTGGCAAGCTGTTTGGATTTATTTTCATTTTATGTTAGTTTTGCCGGAGATCAAAGAGATCAAAGCCAGGAGAGAAAGCTTACCACGTGTTGGGAGTCATAATTTTATTATTATTTGAGTAATCCAAAAGTAATTGAAAGTAATCAAGTTAAAGTAACCCTACCCAACCCTGCTGATAGGTTGCTCTCCCCGAACACTGTTGCTAAAAGTAAGATAAAAGTATATAGGTGTGGTGGAAAACACTGTAAAGGCTCTTTGAATGCAGTTGGGCATGGTTCACGCATACCTTGATAGTGAAAATACTTTTTAACTTTTTAAGGACAACTCAAACGACACACCCCACCTTTAACTGTTTAAAAAAAATCAATATAAATATTTCTATTATAACAGTTTTAGAACAAAAGTTAAGAGAGTCAAACAAAAAAAGCAGCAATATAAAAAAATACGGGGCAGCACGGCGGCGCAGTGGTTAGCGCATGTGCGGCACAGTTCATGTCATGGGAACCTCCTGCGTGGGTTCAAATCCAGCTCCAGACTTCCTGTGCGGAGTTTGTATGTTCTCCCCGTGCTTGCGTGGGTTTTCCCCGGGCATTCCAGTTTCCTCCCACATTCCAAAAACATGCATGTCAGGTGAATTGGCCGGTCCAAATTGTCCCTAGGTGTGAATGAGCGAGTGAGTTGTCTGTCCCCGTGTGCCCTGTGATTGGCTGGCAACCAGTTCAGGGTGTCCCCTGCCCACTGCCCGGAGATAGCTGGGATGGACTCCAGCCACCCCCCCCCCCCCCCCCCCACCCCCGCGACCCTAATGAGGATAAGCGGTACGGCTAATGAGATGAGATGAGATAAAAAAAATACACATAAAACAATGTCATCATGACAACAGTACCTTCGAGAGTAAACGATTTGAAAGTAAAATCAGAATTTAGTAATAGTGAAAACAATACAATCTAAAAATCTTCAACAGCATAAAAAACGAAATACTTCTGCTACACCTATTTCAGAACAAAAGTAATCTGAGTCAAACTAAAAAGCAACGTAGCAAAAATACTTTAAAAATAAAGCCAGCAGTACCAATAAAAGGTAAACAACGATCGGATCCGATTGGAAAACTGTATCGTGTGTATAATCTTACAATCACGTAAGAAAAGTATTATAGTGCTGCTTAAAACGGAAAGACAGTATCAAACCCAGGACAATAGTATTGATCTGATCCAGGTACTTGCTCAGTATCCTAATACCGATATTTGGTACCAAACTTTTAAGAAACAGCAAGAATATGCAAACTGGACTGGACTTTGGTCCAAGCAACGTCAAGTCTATTCAACAATGACATAAGCTTGAAATTTTCCAGTCATGTTGTTGTACAATTTACACAACATAGGTAAACAAGTCACCCTCAAATCTGGACTTTAGCCTAGTTAGCGCTGTTTCAGCCTTGATAGCTAAGTAGAAGACAAACGTATTAAATGAGCCTTTTGGCGCTCAAAAGGAGATAAAGTGGTTTCATTAGATATGATGATGAAATAACCAGGATTTGCCGTGAATTTTACACTTATACCCCGAGTATATACATATACACACAGTATTTTCAGGACCATAGGGCACACCGTGTGAAAGGCTGCAGTTTCCGTCGCTGGTTCTATGTATTTAACACTGCAGTAGGCGCACCACCCGGATAGGGTGCAGGTGCCCTCTGGTTGCATGAAATGTTTCCCCCCCACATATAGAATTTGCAAACGGTCCCTGCTTT
Organism: Urocampus carinirostris; assembly: GCF_059441175.1. Classification (NCBI taxonomy): domain Eukaryota; kingdom Metazoa; phylum Chordata; class Actinopteri; order Syngnathiformes; family Syngnathidae; genus Urocampus; species Urocampus carinirostris. The sequence continues at coordinate 8,211,861 of NC_142368.1, forward strand.
ACTGTTGTAATTCCAGCAAAAATGAGAAAACAAACGGGTTTTTTTAACGTTTGCAAGAGGGGGGACATTTCATACAGGGGGGGGGGCAATTTTTAGCACAACACAGACAAGCATACAAGTGTGTGTATTTAAAAATAAAGCGGTAGCAAGGCTGAGTTTGGTTTTGGTTTGAGTATTGATTACGAAGTAAAACACACGGATGAGAACTTGTCAGAGTTTTGTTTGTTGACAGCCTTCGATTCAGTGATCAATAATTATCTTGCGGTTGCTTGGTTTCTATTTCTTCAGCGTAGTGTAGAAATCATTAGTGACAATGGTGTGGAGGGAAAGTGTGGTTTGGATTGAATAATTATTTGGGGGTACAACTCTGTTCCACCTCTGATAACACAATAACTATCAAATTTCTATATCCGCTACGGCGTGAGCATCCATGAGCACTTCCGCTAACAATGCATGGCATGTGATGCCAACCGCCTTCTTTGTAGGCGCATTGTAGTTCCATTTAGTCAGAAATGTGAACGATATCACATCGGATTTCACATAAAAATGTTGGAAGTCTTAGGTGTTACTCAACCGAGTCTCGAACCTGTGACTTCCCAGTATCAGGGAGGGCACCCAACCCTAAGGCCACCGAGCTGGTCTGTCACTTTACATAAGACACAGGGCGCACTGCCAGATTAAGGCACACCGCACAATTTGAAGAATATCTGAGACTCATGTGCGTCTTATGGTTGTGAACATACGCCCGCCCCAAGACTGGGAGGTCGCTGGTTCGATCCTGGGCCGAGTCATACTTAAGACTTACAGCATTGGTACCTGTTGCCTCCTTGCTCGGCATTAGGGATTGGAATTGTGGGGTTTTGTCACCCAATGACTACCAACAACAGGTGTTGCGACACATTAGATGGGTTGAACAAGGAGGTTGGGAATCCCTTCCTGTATCAATCTCTCAGAAGGAGTCAAGAATGCAAGAATGTGTTCTTGACTCTAGCCACTTTCCTCTAGGGGGATATGGCTTCGAAATAAACACTCACCGGCCACTTTGTGAGATACACCATGTTAGTTAAGGGTTGGACCCCCTTTTGCCTTCAGAACTGTCACGATTACTAACTCAGATTACGGTACCTGGAGCAATCATGTGGCACCTGGGTGGGCGCCTTCTGATTGGCTGGCACTTCTCTCTTAAGCGTGTTGCGTCCAGAGATCAGTGTCAGAGTGTACATTTGTAACTTTGTATTTCTCCTGATATCCCGTTCATTTAAGAACTCTGCTTACCCATTTCTGCCTGCCTCCGATCCGACCTGTTTCCGTCCCACGCTTTGATCTCCTCTACAGCCCCGGTAAACACGACCTGCCTGACTTCCGCACTACGATTCCGGACTCGTTCCGAAGTTATCTCCCCGGCGCCGCTGCTGACGTCTGACGACCATCACGTCTCCAGCAAGCCCTGAACGCTTCCTTAATAAAAGACTTAAACGAATGCTCTGGGGTCCGCTGGTCTGTTCTGGTTTCCTGATAAGAACTGCATCAAAACTTTATAGCATAGATTCAACAAGATCCTGGAAGCGTTCTTCAGAGAGTTCCGTCCATGTTGACATGATGGCATCACACATTTGGCACTGATTTGTCGGCTGCACATCCATGATGCGAATCTCCCCATTCACCACATCCCAAAGATGCTCTATTGGGTTGAGATTTGGTGACCGTGGAGGCCAATTGAGTACAACAAACTTATTGTCATGTTCAAGAAACCAGTCTCGAATGATTTTAGCTTCATGACATGGCGCATTATTCTCCTGAAAGTAGCAGTCAGAAGTTGGGTACGTTGCGGCCATAAAGTCAAGTCAAGTCACATTTATTTATATAGCCCTTAATCACAAAAATGCCTCAAAGGACTGCACAGGATTACAATTACACCATTACCTTATATTAAACCAACATGCGGGCAAGGAAAAACTCAAAACCTCAGTGTGAGGAAAAAAGAAACCTTGAGAAGGGGCCTCACAAGTGGTAATCCCCCTTCCAGGATGACCAGGGTGCAATAGATTTAGCATTGAGTTACAGTTCACAAACATAGTAAACATCAATAAAAGAGAACACTAGGTAACATGTTGAAATTTGTCCAGAGAGTCCATAACAGCAACAACGGCAACGACGCAGCTTGCCATCTCTGCCAGCTGGTCAATGCAGGCTTCAGGTCAGACGCTGGTACGCTGACTCATCTCAAATCGTCCTTCTCCTTTGTATCACCACCAGCCAGGCAGTCGGAAAAAGACAGGACAATACAAAATATGAGGTGGGCATCAATCATACGCTTTTGAATAGAAGTGTGTCTTAAGTCTCGATTTAGAAACTTCCACTGAGGTTGCAGATCTTATCTCCGGGTGTGGACATGGTCAGCAACAATACTCAGGTAGGCTATAGCAACAAGGCTTAGTTGGTTTCAAGGGACCCAAAGAGTGCCAAGAACATTTTCCTTACATCATTACACCACCACCATGAGCCTGAACCGTTGATACAAGACAGGATTGGTTGATGCTGTTGACGCCGAATTGTCACCCTACCATCCGAATGTCGCATAAATCGAGACTCATCAGACCAGGCGACGTTTTTCTAATCTTTTATTGTCCAATTTTTATTAGCTTAAGCAAAATTGTAGCCTCAATTCCCTGTTCTTAGCTGCAAGAAGTTGCACCAGTAGTGGTCTTCTGCTGCCGTAGCCCATCTGCCTCGAAGTTTGATGTACTGTCTGTTCAGAGATGCTCTTCTGCCTACCCTGGTTGTAACAGGTGGTTATTTGAGTCACTGTTGCCTTTTTTATCAACTCCAACCAGCCTGGCCATTCTCCTCTGACCTCAGCATCAACGAGGCATTTCCACCCACAGAACTGGAGCTCACTGGATATTTCTCTGTGAACCATAGAAATGGTTGTGCGTGAAAATCCCGGTAGATCAGCAGTTACTGAGATAATGAGACCAGCTCTTCTGGCACCAACAACCATGTCACGTTCCAAAGTTATTCAAATCATCTTTCTTCCCCATACTGATGCTCGGTTTGAACTTCAGGAGATGGTCTTGACCATGTCTACGTGTCTACATGCACTCCGAGGCCATTTAAAAAACTTTATGTGGCCCCTGGGTCGCAGTTAACCCACCTCTGTTTTAGAACTGATGTAACAAACAATTCTAATGAACATGCTAGTACAAGCCAAAAAAAAAACAAGGAACAAAGCTAATAGTTTTATTATGATTACATTTGTCTTCCCTGAAGGCGTACTAAAGAAACACAAAAGTTATTCTACCCGCTGAAACCTTTGAGGTTAGGGAAAGTTTTAGACATGAGTCATGTCGCTGGCAAGATGCAAACTGTGGTTTGTTTGCGGAGTTAAGCAAGACTAATCTCTTTGTTTTACTTGTCTTCAAATAGCATCCAAGAGATAGTCTCAACAAACAAATACCTCCCCCTTTAAAATAAGTATGATTTAGGCTAGGTCTTTTAAATGTTTATCGTGCTTTGCCTTTACAGCCTTTATCTGATGTTAGTGCATCTTCCAGGTGTGTTTGTGTTAGCGTAGCGACGACAGGCAATTCCCAAAGACACGTACAAATACACACAGGCTCTTATGTTGCATTGTGGTGCTACCGCCACCCCGAGTACACGGCATCATTGCAAACACAAACGCAAAAGATTTCACCTGAATAAACGGACCATCCATCATCAATGGAAAGAGTCCATTAGAATAGCACGAATTGTGATAAATGCATTACCGTGAAAAACTATTTAATTCCCACACCGTCTGATAGGTATTGGTCTACGTCAGTGTCCTCGTAGCTCGCCTTTGTAGCATTTTCATTTGACTTGCAGGGTCTCTTGGAAAAGCGCTGCTGTGCCTTAAAACAGCTTCCAGTTGCTTCATCTTATCACAGCGTTTGTTTCCAGTAGGCCTTTTGTAGTCAGCATGTTTCATCCGGCAGTGCCTTTTGATATTATATTCTTTGAAAACAGCCACAGTTTATGGCAAATAATTTGGCAGCTGTTTCGGTGAGAAAGACTGCAATCTCCACTTGTCCTGGAAGCGGCTGTCAGGACCAGAACGGAAACAGGACCCACTTACATGACGTTTACCACAAGTTTTATTGAAAGAGAGAGGTAGGGCTGCGCCCACGATCTGCTGTTCACTGGGCGCAGGACGCAGTCGCTCTCGTACTCGGATTGTGATCCGAACACGGAAGTGGATCTTCTTTCGCGAGCGATGGCGGTGTCAGGGGCGGAAAACTGGTCGGTAGCCGGAACTGGGAGAGCAACACGTGGTCGGGGTCGGAAACCATTCTTAAGCCATAACGGGAGAGTAGACGTAGTCGGGAACAAAAAAGGGATCGTAAGCCGGGACGGGAGACCAGACTTGTTCAGGATACAAACAGGTCATAGCCGGACAAATGAGAGCAAAAACGGGACAGGCGAGAGTCAGGGTCAAAAAAGGCTAGCCTAGTATACACGGAGATTTGCAGACGGACTGACAAAAGAAGAGTGACATGACTGCATACCTGTCAACCTGTACGGTTTTGCCGTACAAAGTACGTTTGTTGAGCATTTTAAGACGAGTACGACGTACAAAAAAATCTGTACGGAAAAACGCAAATTTGTCATTCGCATGCTTCTGCCGCCTGGGGATTTCCCATCATGCATCATTCCGAAAAAAAAAAATATATATGGTGTAGGATTATTTTGTATTTTGTACGGGAAAATACGACAGTTTGTACGGGCATTTGGTGGTTGACAGGTATGGGACTGGGTTTAAATAGCAGGAAAGCCAATCCGTCAACAAGCCACAGCTGGCGCCACACGGGCGAGGCCAATTGGGCGCCATGGCAACCGTTTTAAAAATTTTTTTATTTAAGGTCTCTAGTCAGAAATGGGTTGGGCTAAAGTTCTCGTTTGTATTACAATATTATATAGAGTTCAGTTAGCACTGGTTTCAGATTGGTATCGATCGATACTGCCGCGTATTTACTTGGATTGGATCGATACCAGAAATCCCAGAATCGGCCACTTTGAACTCTTACTTATGAACATTTTTTTATTTAGTGTACTAAGCTTCATTCCTGAATCTGATCCAACGAGCACTCACATTTTCGAAAGTAAAGTGTGATTTCTTGCCATCTTTGACCTTTTCTACGTTTTTATGTTTCAATACAAAAAAAAATCAAGTTTTAAAACCCTCTTCTGGCTCATTAAAAACCCAAATCTTTATCACATCTCGGCCCTAATGAAACAGGAACCCTCTTCCTGATAGAGTCACGAACTTGAGCAATCGTCCTCCTACGGCAAATCTTGGCGGCCGTTCAAGGAAAATGGACGTCGTTGGGTTCGTCGACCGGGCTCGAAGTATTTCTCGTCAAAGTTCAGAGCGTCGCGCAATCTGGTCATTTCGAACGTAAAACAATCGCGCAATTGGATCCCATTACTGTCAGATTTTTTTTCCCTGGCAGACGTCAGTCTCCGTTTGGGACACCGCACCTCGTACATGAGCTTTGAACTGTGTTCATGACAGTTATGCTTTTGTGTTAGCTTTTGTGTGTGCATCTTTGTGGGCATGTGATGATCCGCTTTAGCAAGTAGACACAGCTTAGAACAGGCTTGGGCAAATTACGGCCCGTGGGCCACACGGGGCCTGTCTTTTTCATTCGAAATGAAAAGTCTTGACCATCTATATCATGAGCATGGGTAATTATTTAGAGTGGCGGGCCGCACTGGGTTAAAAAACTCAAATTTTTCATTTATGAATGAATATACATGCAGACATCTATCCATCCATTATCTGCACTGCTTATCCTCAGTAGGGTCGCGGGGATGCTGGAGCCTATCCCAGCTATCTTCGGGCAGTGGGCAGGGAACACCCTGAACTGGTTGCCAGCCAGCCGCAGGGCACACAGGGACAGACAATTCGCTCGCTCATTCACACCTAGGGACAATTTGTACAAGCCAATTAACCTGAAATGCATGTTTTTGGAATGTGGGAGGAAACCAAAGTGCCCGGAAACCCACGCAACCACGGGAAGAACATGCAAACTCCACACAGGAAGGTTTGATCTCATGACCTCAGAACTGTGCCGCACACGCGCTAACCACTGTGCCACCGTGCTGAAAAATGTCTCTACATACAAATGTTTCAGGTTATAAAGTACCTGAATGGGAAAAATATTGCCTCGGGTTACGAAGGGGTTTCAGGATACAAAGTCAGAAATACAGTACAATACGCGCTGCCGTTTGCCGGTCGCAAAGTTGAACCTGGCAACGCGTTGTGAAGGGGAGAAAATAATGAGTTACAATAGCCCGTTATAGAAAAAATGGGTTATTTCCAACACTGACAGTGACATATTGTGGTCAAATAATACTCACTGTTCTTTTAAGTTACTTTATGTAATTAAATATTTACATATTTGATTTACTTTGTTTTCTATCATACAAAAAAAATCTTACTCCCAGTGATGAGAAAAAAAGAGAGTACATTTGTGTATTATTTGACCACTGGATGTCGCTGTATGGAGTAGTCCAATGAAAAACAAGTACTAAAAAGTACAAAAAAAGAATACAAACTACGGAAACTCATAGTGACCAAAACTTACCATTTCACACAGCCTTTTGAGTTTTCTGGTTACCCGTAGCAGCAAAATGGGGGACGATTGTGTCAGCTGCAATCAGGTAAGGGTCATGTTATGAAAAACAAATGATAATTTCTTGATTACCAAGTATCTTTTAAAAGTGTATGTTTTTAAGTTGTGTTTGCTTATTATTTCCAAAAATCGTGTTCTTATACCATTAAGAGGCACTAAATAACACACCCTGTCCCTTTAAAGGTGTATTATTGTCCCCAGAAGTTTACTGGTCATGATACTGTCATGATTACCCATTGCCCTCACCTGTGCCTGCTCGTTTGGCGCCAGCTGTTGCTTGTTGCCTAATTAATTCCCCTCCTATTTATACCCAGTGCGCCGATCACTCCTTGTCAGTCCGTCAGCGAACCTCTGCATACACTGTTTTTGACCACCGACCACGCTCTGATCCCCTGCTCCGGCTATCGACACGCTTTGCTCGTTTGACCACGCTCTGATCTCCCGTTCCGGCTAACAACCCGTTTTTGACCACCGACCACGCTCTGATCCCCTGCTCTGGCTATTGACACGTTTTGCCCGTTTGACCACGCTCTGATCTCCCGCTCTGGCTAACAACCCGTTTTTGACCACCGACCATGCTCTGATCCCTGCTCCGGCTATCGACACGTTTTGCTGGTTTGACCACGCTCTGATCTCCCACTCCGGCTAACAACCCGTTTTTGACCACCGACCACGCTCTGATCCCCTGCTCCGGCTATCGACACGTTTTGCCCGTTTAACCACGCTCTGATCACCCGCTCCGGCTAACAACCCGTATTTGACCACCGACCACGCTCTGATCCCCTGCTCCGGCTATCGACACCTTTTGCCCGTTTGACCACGCTCTGATCTCCCGCTCCGGCTAACAACCCGTATTTGACCACCGACCACGCTCTGATCCCCTGCTCTGGCTATTGACACGTTTTGCCCGTTTGACCACGCTCTGATCTCCCGCTCCAGCTAACAACCCGTTTTTGACCACCGACCACGCTCTGATCCCCTGCTCCGGCTATCGACACGCTTTGCTCGTTTGACCACGCTCTGATCTCCCGTTCCGGCTAACAACCCGTTTTTGACCACCGACCACGCTCTGATCCCCTGCTCCGGCTATCGACGCGTTTTGCCCGTTTGACCACGCTCTGATCTCCCGCTCCGGCTAACAACCAGTTTTTGACCACCGACCACGCTCTGATCCCCTGCTCCGGCTATCGACACGTTTTGCCGGTTTGACCACGCTCTGATCTCCCGCTCCGGCTAACAACCCGTTTTTGACCACCGACCACGCTCTGATCCCCTGCTCCGGCTATCGACGCGTTTTGCCCGTTTGACCACGCTCTGATCTCCCGCTCCGGCTAACAACCAGTTTTTGACCACCGACCACGCTCTGATCCCCTGCTCCGGCTATCGACACGTTTTGCCGGTTTGACCACGCTCTGATCTCCCGCTCCGGCTAACAACCAGTTTTTGACCACCGACCACGCTCTGATCCCCTGCTCCGGCTATCGACACGTTTTGCCGGTTTGACCACGCTCTGATCTCCCGCTCCGGCTAACAACCCGTTTTTGACCACCGACCACGCTCTGATCCCCTGCTCCGGCTATCGACGCGTTTTGCCCGTTTGACCACGCTCTGATCTCCCGCTCCGGCTAACAACCAGTTTTTGACCACCGACCACGCTCTGATCCCCTGCTCCGGCTACCGACACGTTTTGCCGGTTTGACCACGCTCTGATCTCCCGCTCCGGCTAACAACCCATTTTTGACCACCGACCACGCTCTGATCCCCTGCTCCGGCTATCGACACCTTTTGCCCGTTTGACCACGCTCTGATCTCCCGCTCCGGCTAACAACCAGTTTTTGACCACCAACCACGCTCTGATCCCCTGCTCCGGCTATCGACACGTTTTGCCGGTTTGACCACGCTCTGATCTCCCGCTCCGGCTAACAACCCGTTTTTGACCACCGACCACGCTCTGATCCCCTGCTCCGGCTATCGACGCGTTTTGCCCGTTTGACCACGCTCTGATCTCCCGCTCCGGCTAACAACCCGTTTTTGACCACCGACCACGCTCTGATCCCCTGCTCCGGCTATCGACACGTTTTGCCGGTTTGACCACGCTCTGATCTCCCGCTCCGGCTAACAACCCGTTTTTGACCACCGACCACGCTCTGATCCCCTGCTCCGGCTATCGACACCTTTTGCCCGTTTGACCACGCTACGATCTCCCGCTCCGGGAGATCCTCTTGCGCATTCCAATCACGCTCCGATCCCTTGCTTCCCTCGTCCAGCGAGCACCGGATCGCTGGCGTTTGCTTTCCTCTATCTCTGTCAGGAAACCGGACCGGGGAGGCAGGAAGGGTGAACTCAATTGCGTAACGATCAGTTACTTTTATTTAGAAAATAAAGGTTGTCCAACACCCAGGGACAAAAAACAAAACAAAAACAGGCTTACAGGAAAACAGGAACTCAGACTAGGTAATACTTACAAAACAGGCTTAAAGGTACTAACTAAGACAAACGGGCATGACAGGTCTTCCTTGAGTCAAACAAAACAGAACAGAGCAGAGCAATACAGAGCAATGAACCAGCAACCGGCAGTCCCCAAACCAGCCCTTAAGAATCCCAAACGTAATTAGGACAATATGTGTCAGCCGGTGTCAAGGGGCGGGGCCAGCTGGTTGTCATGGCGACCATGCAGGACATGACAATCTCTCAATAAACTTGTGAGTAAACGTTACGCATCTGGGTCCTCCTCCAGTTGCGTTCCTATTATAACAAATAAAGTAAATAAATACAAGCATGTTTTGAATAAACGCAGGTTTACTTCCAATGCTTTTCACATGCGGTTTTCATGAACGACAAAAAAGAAATAAGTCTCACTGACAATGACCAAAAGCACGCAAGAAAGCCTTAACTTTCAAGACTTTTCATGTAGACTTTACTATTTTCCACGTCAGAATCAATCATCTTAACATAAAGAGATGTTAATTTCCCCTAAGAGTCAGAACATAGACTGTGGTCTGCCTAATCCAATTAAAATACCATTTTGTGTGCATCAAATCTGATTTCCCACGAGAGACCTGACTAATAAAGCGTAATAATGAACAATGAGAATTAGGAGAACGTTAAAATATTACATTTTTAATAAGTGCATCACAAATGTTACCAATAGATCAAATAAGCCAAGAAAGAGATTCTGCAAAACTCTGTTTATGTCCCTTAGTGTCAGTCAACACTGTTTTTTAACTGGTATGCTGTGAGACCTTGTCCAGAGTGCCGCAAGAAAATGGTGAATTCTATCTCCATAGAAAAGTATGACATTGCTAATTATCTTCGCTTTCTTCCGGTGATCAACTGATTAACTATATCAGTAGCTGGCAGCAGAGTACATTCTTTTGTATAAACTAATGATCTGCTCATAAGGTAATTCAGGGATATTTATTGTATACTTTATTTCGTTTGATGAAGTTGTCTAATATTGCACTGCATATAAAGTCAAAATTAAATATATCAAGATAACGCGCACTGAGATTAGCATCTTTGTATGTTTCTCCTGTCTCTCTCACTTGACCTTACCTTATTTTATCACTCACTTCTGGGTTCTACTTACCTCTCAAAGCTGTTGTCACTCGATTTGATTTTGCAGGTATTGTGACTTCGTCCTCTTCCCTTTATTAACACTCTGTCACTTTTGGTCCCTTGCTAGTTTGTTGCCTTTCCAGTCTCATTTTGCCCATTTGTCAGCATTTACTGTGTACCATACTCAATTGGACTCAATTATACCAAAAATGTAACATTGACTTTAAACCTTTGGTCGAATGCATAGTGACCCAATTCTCGAGTCTCGGAAGAAAAACTGAAGGAGGACACGGCCCTGTATCGTGTAAGTCAATATTCAGCAGCAAGTACAGCGGGAGATTGAATCTGAAGCTTCAGGCCACTTCTGCTGGACCTGCTGAGAAAGTAAACGGAAGAAATAGGATCGCTTCTCACGGGCTGAAATTTTGTTCTGCAGTGATCATTCTAATGCGGGAACGAAACTCTGTTAAATTGGAAAATAAATACAGATACCCTGCAAAAAGTCAACTCTAAAAAGTAGCGTGTAATTCTGAAAATTACTATTTGGTTACAAATTAGCCTTTGTACTCGCATAGAAACATGCCCCCTAAAACTGCTTCAAACTAGCCAGGGAGAGAGAGAGAGTGAGAGAGACCAAAGGAGTCCCTATTGAACCATATTGTTAAGAGAGAGAGAGAGAGAGAGAGAGACCAAAAGAGTCCCTACTAAACCATCTTGTTGAGAGAGAGAGAGAGAGAGACCAAAAGAGTCCCTACTAAACCATCTTGTTGAGAGAGAGAGAGAGAGAGAGAGACCAAGAAAGAGAGAGAGAGAGAGAGAGAGAGAGAAGGAGAGAGAGAGAGAGAGAGAGAGAGACCAAAAGAGTCCCTACTAAACCATCTTGTTGAGAGAGAGAGAGAGAGAGAGAGACCAAGAGAGAGAGAGAGAAACCAAACGAGTCCCTATTGAACCATATTGTTGAGCGAGAGAGAGAAAGAGAGAGAGACAACAAAAGAGTCCCTACTAAACCATCTTGTTAAGAGAGAGAGAGAGAGAGAGAGAGAGACCAAGAGGGAGAGAGAGAGAGAGAGAGGGAGAGAGAGAGAGAGAGAGACACCAAAAGAGTCCCTACTAAACCATCTTGTTGAGAGAGAGAGAGAGAGAGAGAGAGAGAGAGAGAGAGAGAGAGAGAGAGAACCAAACGAGTCCCTATTGAACCATATTGTTGAGCGAGAGAGAGAAAGAGAGAGAGACACCAAAAGAGTCCCTACTAAACCATCTTGTTGAGAGAGAGAGAGAGAGAGAGAGAGAGAGAGAGAGAGAGAGACCAAAAGAGTTCCTACTAAACCATCTTGTTGAGAGAGAGAGAGAGAGACAGAGAGAGAGAGAGAGAGAGAGAGAGAGAGAGAGAGAGAGACCAAGAGAGAGAGAGAGAGAGAGAGAGGGTGAGAGAGAGAGAGAGAGAGAGGGAGAGAGAGAGAGACACCAAAAGAGTCCCTACTAAACCATCTTGTTGAGAGAGAGAGAGAGAGAGAGAGACCAAAAGAGTCCCTACTAAACCATCTTGTTGAGAGAGAGAGAGAGAGAGAGAGAGAGAGAGAGACCAAAAGAGTCCCTACTAAACCATCTTGTTGAGAGAGAGAGAGAGAGAGAGAGAGAGAGAGAGAGAGAGAGAGAGAGAGAGACCAAAAGAGTCCCTACTAAACCATCTCGTTGAGAGAGAGAGAGAGAGAGAGAGAGAGAGAGAGAGAGAGAGACCAAGAGAGAGAGAGAGAGAGAGAGAGGGAGAGAGAGAGAGAGAGAGACACCAAAAGAGTCCCTACTAAACCATCTCGTTGAGAGAGAGAGAGAGAGAGAGAGAGAGAGACCAAGAGAGAGAGAGAGAGAGGGGAGAGAGAGAGAGAGAGAGACACCAAAAGAGTCCCTACTAAACCATCTTGTTGAGAGAGAGAGAGAGAGTGAGAGAGAAACCAAACGAGTCCCTATTGAACCATATTGTTGAGCGAGAGAGAGAAAGAGAGAGAGACAACAAAAGAGTCCCTACTAAACCATCTTGTTGAGAGAGAGAAAGAGAGAGAGAGAGAGGTGGTAGGGGACGGTGGGGGGCGCTGGGGCGGTAGTGGGCGATGGGGCAGTAGGGGGCGACGGGGTGGTAGGGGACGGTAGGGGGCAGTAGGAGGCTCACAGGAAAGGCTCAACAGGAATTTATATGCTCGCCCAGTGGTTTCCAAATCTTTCTAAATGCAGCTCATTGTTTGGCTCTTTTTTTCACTTGCGCTACTCTGAGCATCTTTTTGCAGCCCCAATTAAATTTGGCTCCATACCATATATAAGACAAATTTGAGCAAATCCGCTAAACCCCAACTCCAGACAAATTCAAAATTTTCAACGTATTTGAGCATCCTGCAGCTGGTACAAAATGCTGCAGTATAGCTTTTAACTAAGACGAGAAGATTTGGTCACATGACCCCGATTTTAGCAAACCTGCACTGACTCCCTGTCAGTTTAAGATGCGATTCAAGGTTCTGTTGGTATTATACCAAATCACGCATGGACTTGCTCCCCTATATCTTTCAGATTGAATTCCCCCCTATGTTCCTACTCGGAGCCTTTACATGGACTGACCCTGAGGCCCTACAAGGGTTCCAATTGTTCCAGCAGTGACAATTTGTAGTTCCTCATCCGTGGAAGGAGCTCCATCACACTTTGAAGATGACCCACATTCTCCACATGGCTAAGGACGCGGTGGGAGGGCGCCACCCCGCCCGATACTGACCCGCTCGTGACCCATGCAGGTTATAAAAGGAGAAAAGGGTGAAGGATTCGGGTAGTTAACACAAAGTGTTAAAAGTGTTTCTGGAAACGTTTTCGGTCTTGCCACAAGCTTTGTAGGATTACAGCATTAAGCGTTTGTTTCGTAATAGTTCAGTTTCCTGATTTTTTGGGCCAAAAAGTTTTTGTGTGAGTCCCTATTGAACCTTAGTGACTCCATCTGCCCTGATTCAATTACTATAGCTATTCTTGCACATCAAAAATACAGTTTTAGTAAAGACTATCTGTAAAACAAGGACAGTTTCTTCACCAGGGCCATCACCACCCTAAACAAGCACACAAAACTATAAAAAAACATATACAGTAGCTATACCTGCACATCAAAATATAGTTTTGTTAAAGACTATCTGTAAAACAAGGACAGTTTCTTCCCCAGGGCCATCACCACCCTAAACAAGGATGCAAGACTAAAAAGAATTATACAATAGCTATACCTACACATCAAAGACACAGTTTTGGTAAAGACTATCTGTTAAACAAGGAAACTTTCTTCACCGGGGCCATCACCACCCTAAACAAGCACACAAAACTATAAAAAAAACATATACAGTAGCTATACCTGCACATCAAAGACACAGTTTTGGTAAAGACTATCTGTAAAACAATGACAGTTTATTTCCCAGGGCCATCACCACCCTAAACAAGCACACAAAACTATATAAAAAAAACATATACAGTAGCTATACCTGCACATCAAAGATAAAGTTTTGGTAAAGACTATCTGTAAAACAAGGACAGTTTCTTCCCGAGGGCCATCACCACCCTAAACAAGCACACAAGACTGTGAAAAACATATGTTGCTGAGGTATCAGCACATACCAAAAACACAATCAATCTATATCGTGCCTCCTGGTACCACTGCCAAATTTTTTAACCCAATGCGGCCCGCCGTTCAAAAGCTTTGCCCACCTTTGTCATAAATTGGTAGCAGATTGAGGAAACAGGTTGGAATGAGGAATAAAGTCTTTATCTAAAGACTTTTTTTTAAAGAGAAGATTTTAAAACAATGGGTCTTGTTTAGGAGTTTAAAAACAATCCAGATTAGGTAGAAAATATGATTTCCTTGGTTGGTGCAGAGGTATTCAAAATTTGACAGAACTGCAGGGCATATTTTTGGCCTTTTTAGCTGATACACCCAGAATGGAATGGATTTTCATCATTGTTTCATAGAAAAATATCGGAAATTTGGCTGTCTTGTTTGTTTTTATTACTATTACAGTTGCACAACGTGTATACAGACGCTTCGCTACTTACGAAAACTATCCAGATATTGCTGTAAGTTAGATTTTGTATTGTGTGCACCTTTTTCCGAGTACAGGACATTGCTGTCGTGCTTCTTTACGCCACTACCAGCGTGTGGCGCTGTGAGAGGTCACCGAGCATCAACCCCAAAGAAGAAATCCGGCTTCTACTTCCATGTTTGTGTGTAAACATTCAGTACTGTACCTCCTGCGCACCAAAAACTCTGACTTTTTTATTGTTTAATATCTCGTGCATCCATTCAATAAGGTTGGTGTAAAGTGTAAAGAAGAGAAGAGCCGTTTCATTTGAAATGAAAGTGGAATAAGAAAGCTTGATACGGTTGAGAAAATTGGATGGCATTTGTTTCGCCCACTTTTTACCACGGAAGGAGGAAGTCGCCTTACTCTTGAGGCCCATCTTCCAAAAGTGAGTTAAACTTAACTTTATTTATCTTTATAGAGAATATTATTTCATGAAATGTTTATTTTTTCAGTACAAAACAATACAGGTTACTTATACAAGTCTTAGACATCTCTCTATAAACCTTAAACATACAAAATATAGCACTGAAGCAACTTACGAACAAATTCAACTTACGAACGATCGTCCGGAACCTATTTCGTTCGTAAGTCGGGCAGCGTCTGTACTCATATTTTGCTTTCCGTCCAAACTTTGACACTTTACTTAAAGTAACCTGAACTCTAAAGTGGAAACGTATATTTTATCAATAATCATTTAAGTATTGTGTGTCGCTATGTATCAATAATAGAAATATACTGTATATGCAGGCGGCACGGCGACTGAGTGTTTAGCGCGTCTGCGGCACAGTACTGAAGTCATGGGATCAAACCTTCCTTTGTAAAGTTTGCATGTTCTCCCCCTGCTTGCGTGGGTTTTCTCCGGGCACTCCGGTTTCCTCCCACATTCCCAAAACATGCATATCAGGTTGTCTGGACCAGAATGGAGACAGGACCTACTTGCGTGCATTTCTCTTAGTTTTATTGGGAAGAAGGGAAAGGATAGTACCCACAATCCAGAGATTGCTGGTCGCAGGGAGCAGGTTGCTCAGACGCGGAAGTGGTATTCCCGTGGCAAGCGGTGGCGGTGTCGAGAGCGTAACATAAATTGGGTCAGAGCCGGTAAACAGACGGGAGCCAGAACAGGAGAGAGTCAGGGTTGGAGAGCTTGCCTAGCGTAAGCGGAGGTTTGCGGATGGACTGACAACCGGTGACAGGAAGACGGTGTATAAAAAGTGACAGGGAGCCAATCAGCGCCTGAGGAAGTTGGCGCCAAAGTAATATGACACAGGTTAATTGTCCCCTGCCCACTGCCAGAAGTCAGCTGGGATGTGCTCCAGCACCCCCGCGACCCTACAGAGCATAAGCAATGCAGACAATAGTTTGATGCATTCTGTATTTGCAAATAAAACGTGTTACATTGCGCGTTCTAACTGGGTGTGCGAACACTTTAAATTTACACTCTCATAACCATAACGTCCCAGTGCAACAAAGCAGCAATATCCAAAACCGAGCGATAAAAGCCGAAACGACGCTGAAGTATTTGCTAAATCGTAAATAATTCCGCACTTTCCTTGCCAGCACATTTAGGACCCCGCTTAAACCAGCACAAAATGTTAGAGTGTAATAATCCCGAAAGTCTCTGAACAAATGGTTCGGATTAAGGAACACTTCGGACGCTCATACGAGAACTTTATGGGCCGGGTGACGTTTTTCTTGGCAAAGTGCCTTTGAATGATAAGCTACTCGGTCACCTCGGTCAGCCCCTTTTTGAGGAGTTTTAGGGTTGTCGTTCGGAGAAAAACGGAATTTGTTGAATTCCTCAGTACGGTTCAAGTATAATATTTTAACATTGCTTTTGGGTTTTTAAAAGGTCCTGGTTGCAAAAAAAGACCAATAAAGTTTGATGAAGTGCTTGGGGACAGAAATATCTGGGCTTACTTGGCAAACTGGACCCTGGGTGAGTGGATGCTAACGGATGGATGAAAGAAAAGTAAACTACACGTTTTGATTAAAGAAATCTCCTTTTCACACATCCATTACTCTCCAATGTATGTACCACAGTGCCGTGCCATGCATTGACCATAGGGTGGTCAAAGTAAAATAAAGGGCATATTCCTGTCACGACCAGGACTGAATCAGGACCCAATTTCGTAACGTTTACCACAAGTTTTATTGAAAGAAAGAGGAAGGGCTGCACCAAAGATCCGGTCTTCGCTGGACGCGGGAAGCAAGTCGCTCTCGCAATCAGATTGTGATCTGAATAAGGAAGTGGATCTTCCCTAGAGGGCGAGAAAAAGAGGTCGGTAGTGAAAGATTTTATACATAGGACAATAAAAGATCATATACGATTGAATACAAGTTACATTTATTGAGTGCAATGAAAAAGAACGAAAAGATTTTCACAGAGTAGGCTTAGGTTCAATGACAGGTCACGCTGATCCGAATGCGAAATGTTTTGTCTAGTTCTGTTGATAACAGTACTCTGACGCGGGATGGCCCTGAAGACGTAGGAACGCTCGGTGTCGTTTTTGAATTTTTCAGACATCGGGATGCTCTTCTCCGAGATGGAGGAGCCCACGTGAGGGCTTCCCTGGCACGCCCATGGGAGGAGCCGGCACACCAGTTTGCGGAAATACGTGGGCCGAGAGAAGAAAGCGAAAGAACGAGAGAGAGGAGGCTTGACAGAGACTCGAGCGACACTAATTCGGCTAATTCGGACATATTCGATGGAGTTCACTTAGTTAAATTGTTAAAGAAATTAAATCTGCCCTCGTGTGGAAATGTCGGTCTCTTGTCCATCTTTTCCATCAAGAAACGAGCACGCATTGTTAGGCGAATGTAAGTTGTGCTTGGTTAATGGAGTCATAAAACTAATTCGAACAATTTGGTCAGCGGTACATTTGAATATTAAATTCCTAACAGTAGCCGGGACAGGAGAGCATAAACGTGGTCGTGTCAGAAACGGGTCGTAAGCCAGGACGGGAGAGCAGACGTGGTCAGGATCAAAAACGGGTCGTAAGTCAGGACGGGAGATCAGACGTGATCGGGATCAAAAACAGGTCGTAGCCGGAGACAGACAGGGATATCAGGACAGACAGGTGGAAAAACGGGAGCAAAAACGATACAGGCAGGAGTCAGGGTCAAAAAGGCTTGCCTTGTATCAACAGAGGTTTGCAGACGGACTGACAACCGGAGAGTGACAGGACTGGGTTTAAAAAGGGACAGGGGGCCAATCACAGCGGTTGGCGCCAAATGAGCGGGCACAGATGATTCACATTGGAAATCATGACAATTCCAGCACTGTTTACATAGTTCTGGTTTACCTTGGCGCACAAACTGCTGAGCTAAAAGGCTTGCATCTTCTGAAAGCTGAGTGCCGTTATAGTAAGGTACAATCAGGATGGTATTTCTTACAGAAGGAGTTTTTACTTGTGACCATCAAAGTCTGGTCCCAGAGGGCAAGTGCCATGCATGTTTTATTGAAGTTTTCCTTGTTTTTACGGTTCACAAATCCCTAAAGTGACTGCTTTTTCAGGGCACCACTGACTGAGGACAGCTCTCTCCACTGCCGATGGTTCCTGGACTGAGTTTGGGTCATGGCAAAGTTAGCATTAGTCCATTCCTTGATGTTGCTGGCCCAGTTCTTTTTCTGCCTTCCTATCTTTCTGCCTGCCTCAACTGGGTTTTGGAGAAATATCTTGGCTTGCGGAGTGACCATACCACTGCAGTTTTTAGAATAGAATGGAATTGTCTCAATTGACATTGACAAACGTGGTGTTTGTCTTTGTTTTAAGGGACCCCTGGCGCCTGACAGAAGGCAACCGGTCAAAGAATTGAATAATATGTTGACGGCTCCGCTGCAGTATTTGTCAGGACCAGAACGGAGACAAGACCCACTCGCGTAACGTTTCTCACAGTTTTATGGGGAAGAAAGAAAAGGATTGCACACCCGATCCAGTGATCGCTGGTCGTGGGGAGCAGGTCGCTCTGAACGCTCTAGTGGCACTTCCGTGACGAGCGATGGCGGTGTCGGGTGCGTAGAAAACAGGTCAGTAGCCGGGACAGGAGAGCGAAAAACGTGGTCGAGACCCGCAACGAGTCGAAAGCCAGGGGAGGAGAGTAGACGTGGTCGAGATCAAACAGATCATAGAGGGAGACAAACAGGAGCAAAAAAACGATACAGGCGAAAAAGGGCTTGCCGTGTAAAAACAGAGATTCGCAGACGGACCGACAAAAGGGGACTGACAGAGTTCAAATCCTGACAGGGAGCCAATCTGTTAACAAGCTGCAGCTGGCGCCACACCGGTGGGGCCAATTGGGCGCCATGGCAACTGTGACAGTATTGCAAACTGGCAATATTGTCCAGACAGTGCAAAAAGCAGCCAATGATCTTCTAGGCTGTGTTGATTGGTCTTTATATGTACTGTTTTCTGTATGTTCTTCTGCACACAGTTGAAAACAGTTCTTCAGGTCCAATATGCCCTCTGATAGTGTTGCGCATGGGTTTTGTAGCTGATAGCTAGACTTTTCCTGTAGCATAGCTTCTCTATGGCCATGATTTTCCTTTCCAGCTTTGCTGTGAGAGTCCATGAATTGCATGTTTCGAAGATGATGGAAGTAACAAGCGCTTGCATGAGTCACTGCACAAGGGTTTAAGTCTGGCAAGTGCTGCTGTGGTTTGAGCAATTCTGGTCATGATTTCTGGTCCTGACCCCTCTTCTGATATGACAGCTCCGTTCATCCATTTTCTGCGCCGCTTATCCTCACTAGGGTCGTGCGCTATGACAGCTTCAAGATACTTAAATTCCAGGTGAATTCCAGGACAGGTTTAAGCTCTTGCATCTGATTTATCAGCAAGGTTTGCAGAAACAGGTTGAGACTTTGATTTTTTGAAGGAGGAACCTCTCTAAAATATGCTGCTGAGAAGGCACGGATTTCAGACCAAATATAAATAAAACCACAACTTGCGTTGTGAAAAGAATTGGAGTTTGTGGAGGCGGACGAATTGACAAAAATGTGTACAGCCACAGTTTTACACGAAGGCTCACCTATGCAGGTGCATTTTTAGGAGTTCTTTCAAGCCAGGGGTTTCTGTGTCATGTACCAGAACAGGATCAGGACCCAAACGCGTGACGTTACTCACACAAGCCTTTTATACTAAGGGAAATGGGGAGTCATGCACGTTAGGCAGCAGTCTGGCGTGAAATGATAGGAAGCCAGAGGCCGACGAGATCGATACCAATTGTCCGAGTTGATATCGGACAGATGGGGTCGATACCTGACAGGACGGGACGGACAGGATAGGTAATGAAACAGGATATCGAAAATAAACAGGACAAACAAGACAGGACCGAAATCCGGAGAGAATAATAAACAGGACAAAAATAGACGGGAACAATACCGGACAGGGAATACCAACAGGAAACAGGACCGCGTCAAAACCCACGTCTTGCGGGGCAGAGGTTCGTTGACGGACTGACCACAGGGCATTGACAGGACCGGGTTCAAATAGTGACAGGGAGCCAATCAGAACCCACGGCAGGTGGCACCAAATGAGCGGGCAAAGGTGATTCCAATCGGCAATCATGACACTCTAGACTTTTCAGAAAACAGGCCAGATAAGCTGAAAATATGTGAGGACCAACTATTCAGCCTGCTATTCCTCGAACAGTCTTGAATAAATGTACCCTTCAGGAAAGGCTTGCCCGTTAGACTCGCATGGCCTCGTCAAAAAGCGCTGCTGAACAGTTCCATCAACTTCCAGTTCGTTATCTCTTTATAGTCAGCATGTTTGTCTGGCAGTGCCTTTTGGTTTTAGATTCTTTGAAAACAAACACAGTCTCTTGGCAAATTAGGCAGACGCAGATGTTTCTGATTATGGAGAAAAAAATACTTCTGTTTCGACTTGTTCTGGAAGCGTCAGCCCTCGCAATCAACTTTCCTTTTTTTAAATTTTATCTACAGTCGCCATGTCGGAAATTGGGTGGGCTATAATTCTCACAGAAGGTGGCCTAAGGGCTACTGTCATCATCTGGTGTACCGGTAATTGTTTTTTGGTTGTACACATTTATTTTTTTACTCTGGTCAACATTACTGGCAGGCCACATATTATTTATTGACAGAGAGTAAAAATTTGATGACGCACCGTAACAGGCCCCTGGGGCAGACTTTGGACATGGCTGTTTTAAGCAGTCCATAATTTTGGCAGACTAAACGGACTTGGAAAAACCTGGCCTCCCATCTGATGCATAGCTAGCTACAAAGCACGAGGTCTAGCATTTAGACATGCAACTGGGCGTAGAGGAGGAAATCTATCTCAAATGATGATCAGACGGAGAGGTGGGATACGAGTCCAGGGAGTGATACAAAGACCAGTTAGCATGCGGGTAGCTGAATGTGTGTGGGAGTTTGGACAGCCAGGAGGTGTGGTGGGCCTCCAGAGAGTGATTTGTCCATTTGATTAGCTTTTTTTCTCAGGCTCTCTTCTTTTTCCCGCAGCTTTGGTGCAAACAAATCATCTGGCATGTACAATTAACGCAGGTCAAGTTGGCCTCTTGACTTTAAATGCATCTTTATATTTAATACGTTGATATTTGTCCGTGTTTGGTTGGCAGAACTGCAATACCATTGTCACGGTTGCCCAGTGCCCTCACTTTGCCCCGCTTGTTTGGCGCCAGCTGCGGCTCGTTGCCTGATTGGCTTCCCTCCTGTTTAAGCTCAGTGCTCTCATTAATCCTTGTCAGTCCGTCAACGAACCTCTGCACCTGCAACACGTGTGTTTTGACTCTGTCCGGCTTCAATCCTGTCTATTTCGTCCTGTTTGATATCTGACTCCAGTCCCCAGTGTCTGGTATCGATCCCGTAGGTCTCGTCCTGTCTGGTATCTTGCTACAGTCTCCGGTATCTGGTATCGATTCCGATTGTCTCATCCTGTCCGATATTTTCGCCAGTCTCCAGTATCCGGTATCGATCCCGACTGTCTCTCCCTGTCTGATATCTGACTCGAGTTTCCAGTATCTGGTCTCAATCCTGTCTGTCCCGTCCTGTCCGGTATCGATCCTGTCTGTCCGGTATCTGCTCATGTATCTGGTATCGATCCTGTCTGTCCCGTCCTGTCCGGTAATGACCCCGTCTGTCCGGTATCTGCTCGTATATCTGGTATCGATCTTGTCGGCCTCTGGCTTCCTGTTTTTCCACGCCTGACTTCTGTCTTACTTCTTCCGCCCAGCGATCGCCAAATCAAAAATAAAGATTGAGTGAAAATGTTACGCATCTGGGTCCTCCTCCTGTTCTGGTTCTGACAACCCAAGCTTTCAGGTAAAAACGTTTAAGTTGCCGAAGCCCCCCCAAACCCCTTATAATTTGAAAGTAAGGAAGTCAAAAACGAAGGAACGAAGAAAGAGAAAAAGAGAGATGGAGAGAGTGAAAGAGAGAGAGAGAGACAGAGAGTGAGAGAAAATGGGAGGAAGAGAGAGAGAGGCACCTGGCTTTGGCAACATAAAGTGGACATATTTTAACCTGCAGCTCGTTTTTCTCTTGTGCTTCTCTGAGCGTTGTCTCGTGGGCCTGATTCAATCCCTTAGTGGGCCTAATCCGGCCCGCAGACCGCCTGTTTGACACCCCTGCTTTGAATTATATTTTTTTTAATCCAGAATCGTATTCGGTGGTTACTGATTCAGCCAGCAGGTAGTGCTCACGGGTTCCCAACCAAATTGTGTCTAGCAGTTATCAAGAAGGAAGCAATACTTTTTTTTATTTTTAGCTTGGTCGAATGTATGTAACGAGCACACCTGGTATATACTGTATTTTCCGCACTATAAGGCGCACCTAAAAGTCTTCATTTTTTTCAAAAGCTGACCATGCGCCTTATAATACAGTGCGCCTTATATGTGGATCAATATTAAGCCGCAAAGTCTTGCAACTAATGCAAAGCAGCCGTCGACTAGATTTTCCCCCGAACGCAAAGTAGTCAGCGGTGTATGCTGGGATTTATATACCGGCGTTTCATTGGCTAACCAATGTGTCAATCATCAGTTGAATCGATCACTATTGGCTAAAGTTATTCGGAGGTAAAAAGAGCAGATCCTTTTTATCATTTACAGGCTAGCATAGGCTAAAGGGGCAAAACAAAGCCTGCAATTGGCCAAAAAAGATGAATGTGAATAGCAAGTTTGGTTGTCTACGGCATAGATGTTTTACCATTCTGTATTTGTAAATGTTTTACTCTCCTGGATTTACTACACTCACGGATATAAGAGGACCATGGTTGCGCATTATTATTGAACGCAACGACTTCGGTGAGCTACTCCGGCTATATATTTTTCCAGTATCTTGTTTCAGAGTGATCTAGATGTTTCTATGATGGGTCTTTTTTAAAATTAAACTCAATTCCAAGTGTTTATTGTCATATGCACAGTAAAGTTGCGAGCGAAAAAGAAAATAGAAACTAAGGAATGGTTGGCATTTCTTGAATCCCAAGACTTTAACATTCCGAATGATATTTGGAACGATGCATCAAGAGTGACATCGTACGGACACCGCATCCGCACGTGTCTACGACACGTATTTGCTTCTTTGCAAGCTTTCGGGATGTTAAGGGGGTAATAAATTGGACTGAACTATCTGACTGTTTTGTCGACGTTCCCATTGTTGCGCCTTATAATCCGGTGTGCCTTATGTATGGAAGATATAGGACCAAAAACTATTTTTTGGGGGTGCGCCCTATAACCCGGTGCGCCCTATAGTGCGGAAAATACGGTACTCTAAATGTGAGTATTTGTGTGAAAAATAATCGTCTCTAGGAATTCCTAATGGTGACAGCCTTAATGTCTAAAAAAGGCAATTTAGCTCATTTCTATTAAAAGTTATGATGGGTTTTTTTTTAGAATAAATAAAAAACTCCTTCCCTTCGCTAGATGGCAGTAATGTTGCTGTATTTTCTCAGCTTCAGTAGGCCCAGCCTAGTAGTTTAATCTGATATTAGTGCCCGTCTTGTTTTGTATTTATTTAATATATTTATATTAAATATATATAGCAGTATGACAATTGAGGCAAGCATATTTTTCATTACCAGCTCCCAACTTGAGTTGCGCCCGTAGGGGGCGATGGCGATTTATAGGGCAACATCAAGGTACTTGTCAACAGTGCTGTTTTGATTCGCGGGACTTATTTTTCTAACACGTTAAATCGAAACAACTTCATGTTTTTCCTTATTTATAGGGTACGTACAGGTGCTTGAAATTCTTGAAAATGCTTGAATTTTAATGTTGTGTTTTTAACGATTGAAAACTGAGGGCGTAATCCTTTCATTCAATATATTTGATGAGTGATTTTTCTTTAAGATTTGGGTCACGGCTTGTTTTTACGGTGAGATGGTGAGTTCTGTCAGACCAGTTGAGAACCACTGCACTACACAATATAGTAACATCAAGTGGTCAGATTGTCAGGACCGGAACGGAAACAGGACCCAATTGCGTTACGTTTCTCAGAAGTTTTATTAAAGGAAAGAGAAAGTGATGCGCCCACGATCCAGTGTTCGCTAGGCGCGAAAGGCAAGTCGCTCTCGTACTCGGATTGTGATCCGAACACGGAAGAGGATCTTCCGTAGCGACCGATGGCGGTGACAAGGACGGAAAAACAGGTCGATAGCCGGGACAGGAGAGCAAAAACGTGCTCGGGGTCAGAAACGGGTCGTAAGCCGGGATAGGAGAACAGACGTGGTCGGAATCAAAAATGGGTCGTAGCCGAAGACAGACGGGAGTAAAAACGGGACAGATGGGAGTCAGGGTCGAAAAAGGCTTGCCTAGTATACACTTAGGTTGACAGACGGACTGACAACAGGGGACTGACAGGACTGGGTTCAAATACTTACAGGGAGCCAATGACAACCCACGGCAGTTGGTGCCAAATGAGCGGGCACAGCTGAGTCACATATTACACAATGTCCCCTTAAATCACTCCTCCCTAAGCGTTTTTTCTGCGAAGGCAACATAACTTTAAATCAGGCGTCTCCAAAGTCCGGCGCAGGGGCCAGTTGCGACCCATGATGAAAATGTTCCTGGCTCGCAAGCTCTGTCATAAAATAATAATTTGTGACCTGCCACTAATGTTGAGTATAAGATTTATTTGAGGCAAAAAATAAATAAAACACCATTTCACCAGATGATGGCTGTAGCCACCTTGCCTTTGGCTTTCAGTGAGAAATCTAGCCCACCCCATCTCAGATATGGCGACTGCAAATATCTAAAAAGGAAAGTTGACTGTGAGGGCGGCCGCTTCCAAAAATTGCGTCTGCATGATTTGCCGAGAGACTGTGGCATTTTTTAATGAACATGATATTAAGAGGCACTGCCAGTCTACATAAAACTGGAAATGAATGCTGCAAAAAGGTGAAGCAACCAGAAGCTGTTTTGACAGCACAGAACCAGCGAGTCAAATGAAAATGCTACAAAGGCGAGCTATGTTGTAGGTACGTTGATCCCCAAGCTCTGCAAACGGTTCCCGGTGTTTGAATTTAATAAAGACAGTTCAAATAATGCCAGTCTGTACAGTCAGCCTTACACATTTTCAGCTTACCAAATCTGGCCCGCTTTCTGGAAAATTTGGACACCCGTGCCCTGGTTATGCATTTTTTTTCTTAAGAGCATTAAACAAATGTTTCTCTCAGTCACATCAAATGTGGGTTTTTGGTATCGATAAAGGGTATACGAAAATAGCTGTAAAGTGATACCATAGTCAAAGCTTTATTATAATATATTCTGAAGAAATATCCACTTGAATTAGAGCCTTCCATTTACCCTTTTTTCATCAAAAACCTGAGAAAATCACGTTTAAAGTTTTCTTTGCTTTAGTGCGATGTCATTCAATTGTTTTTACAGGTAAAGGGATAGCCCAATTTTAAAGTATAATTTAGAAAGGCTGTCACAGTTGCCCATGGGGCCCAATTGGCCCCGCCCGTTTAGCGCCAGCTGCGGCTCGTTGACAGATTGGCTTCCCTCCTATTTAAGCTCAGTGCTCTCACTCCACCCTTTGTCAGTCTGTCAACGAACCTCTGCACCCACAAGACGTGTGTTTTGACTCTGTCCGGTATCGTTCCCGTCTATTTTTGTTTTGTTTGATATCAATCTCCAGTGTCTGGTAGCGTTCCCGTCTTCTTTGTCCTGTTTAATTTCGATCTCCAGTTTCTGGTATCGTTCCGTCCATCTCATCCTGCTTGTTATCGGACTCCAGTCTCCAGGGCCTGATATCTATCCTGTCTGTCCCGTCCAGTCCGGTATCGACCCCATCTGTCCGATGTCTGCTCGTGCAAATGGTATCGATCTCGTCGGCCTCTGGCTTCCTGTCGTTCCGTGCCAGACTGCTGCCTTACGTCTTCCACCCAACGATCGCCAAGGCAATTGCGTTTGGGTTAACTTGCATGACTGCCCCATTTCCCGTAAAATAAAGGCTTGTATGAGAAATGTCACGCATCTGGGTCCTCCTCCTGGCCTGGTTCTTGACATAGGCATTTGTACACATATTGAAGAAAGAATTACACCAGAATGAAAGACATATTTGTTTAAATACACATTGAAAGGACTTTAAATTTATTTTCTAAAATCGAATATGTTCAAATTTAATCGCTGTTTTGGTGACTTTCCCTTTATTATGTGGATTATAAAACTCGGAGAAATAGCGAAAAATGTAAAAAAAAAAACACATTTTCATGATTTTTCTGGTTTTTTTTTCTCAGTTACCGGCCGGTAAGTCAAAAAAGAACGCTGCTACTTGCGACTCATTTCGATAAAACGGGTCACAAACAGGGATGCATTGTTTCAAAATACAAGTGATAAATTAATGAATACATTCAAACATTGTTTTGGGTATGACGTCCCAAAGCGGACATTTCTACTTTGGTCAAATGTTGGTAAAATCCCATCACGTGAAATGGAAAATTCCGGACGCTGTTGACTCTGTAGAGGCGCTAGTGAAGCTGAGTGGCAACCAAACAAAAAAAGCCGAGCAGAAAAAAAAAAAACCTTTTAAAGCTTAACATCCCGCTCTGCCTTTGCACTCCCACCTTGCTGGTTCTGTAGAAAGTCAATATTGACACGCGGTCAAGGGGTGGGGGACATAAGGGGGCGAAAAGGGGGATGAGACCTCAGATCTAAAGTGATTTACTACGTACAGTAAAATCCATATGGGAGCGGCCGACATGATTAATTGAACGAGGGATGACGTTTAGCGAGGGAGAGGGTGAGGCTTTGGTGCAGGGGAGGGGGGCAGAATAATTTGCACGGGGGCTGAATCGGATATATATAACATAGCTGATTGACGTATTCAATTTTTTGATATGCCGATCGAGAGTCTTGAGTCTGATGACCCCAGCAATGCATGAGGAAAATAAGTCAAGTCAACTCAAGTCATGTTTATTTGTATAGCCCTTCATCACAAGGAGTCTCAAAGGGCTGCACAGACCACAGATTATTACAAACCACAGACTATTATTCCACCATCCCCTGATCTAAGACCCGCATGAGGGCCAGGAAAACCTCAAAACCTCAGTTAAGTCTAGTTAAGTTTATTTGTCTAGACCTTCATCACAAGGAGTCTCAAAGGGCTGCACAGACCACAGATTATTGCAAACCACAGACTATTATTCCACCATCCGCTGATCTGAGACCCGCATGAGGGCCAGGAAAACCTCAGAACCTCAGTCAAGTCAAGTCACGTATATTTGTCCAGCCCATAATCATAAGGAGTCTGAAAGGGCTGCGCAAGACCACAGATTTTTGCAAACGACGGACTATTATGACACCGTCCCCTGATCTAAAACCTACATCAGGGCAAGGAAAACCTCAAAACCTCAGTCAGGTCAAGTCACGTGTATTTGTCTAGCCCATAATCATAAGGAGTCTCAAAGGACTGCGCAAGACCACAGATTTTTGCAAACGACGGACTATTATGACACCATCCCCTGATCTAAAACCTACATCAGGGCAAGCAAAACTTCAAAACCTCAGTCAGGTCAAGTCACGTGTATTTGTCTAGCCCATAATCACAAGGAGTCTCAGAGGGCTGTACAGACTACAGACTATTATTACACCATCCCCTGATCTAAAACCTACACGAGGGCAAGGAAAAACTCAAAAACCTCAACATGAGGAAAATGAAGAAACCCTGAGAAGGGACTGCACATGAGGTAATCCCCCTTCCAGGATGACCAGGCAGCAACGGATATTGCCATAACAAATAATACACCGATATTGTCAACATGAAGTATAGGTCATCCATAAACTACAGAATAGAAGTGTGTTTTAAGCCTCAATTGTTCACTGAGGGTGTAGATAGAATCTCTGGGGGCAGAGCATTCCACAGCACCGGTGCCCGAATGGAGAAGATAGATAGATAGATAGATAGATAGATAGATAGATAGATAGATAGATAGATAGATAGATAGATAGATAGATAGATAGATAGATAGATAGATAGATAGATAGATAGATAGATAGATAGATAGATACTTTGTTCATCCCCGAAGGGAAATTCACATTTCCAGCAGCATCCCTGAGCTGAGAACAATCGAGACAATCGAAAATAACACGGGAGCTGCTGGAGTGGCTGCCATTCGTGACGGCGCCGGAAGAAAAGATTCAATTTGAATCATGTACAAACAAACAAACAATTGAATCATGTACAAACAAACAAACAAAATATTCATGTTTCAATAAGTGGAGTGTTAATAAAATGGGGGGAAAATAATTTCTGATACTGATATAACCAGGTAAAACTAATTTTAAGTTACCTGACCAGAACGCTCTCAAACCAGGAGATCTCTTCTTGGCTCTTGGGATCACAAAGCGACCTAGGCTAAAAAAAATCATATTAAGAAATACTTTATTTTAGATAAATAACATCAAGATAAGCGTTTACACAAAACGTTCTTTGTTTGATCAATGTTAGTTCACAGCTACAGTGGATGGTTTGGAGTGACGCTTGGCTTTGGCGACATCCAGTGGACATATCAGAACTGCAGGTCATTTATTGACGAAAAGCGGTTTATTCTTTTTCCTATCCTTCTCGCACATTGTCTCGTGGCCCGGATTAAATCCGTGGACGGGCCTGATAAGACCCGCTGGCTGTATGTTTGGCGGGACAAAAAGCTAAGAGTGCAGCGAATAGGAAAGAGGGGTGGGGGGAATTGAAGGTGGCAGTTAGGGCTACCGAGGCGCTGCAGGAGTTTGGGAACAAGTGAACCTTGCCCCGTAGCGCCTCCCACTGCAAAACCCCCTTCTCTCAATGTTAGGAAAGCTTCCTGGTGTGCTGCCACTAGGTTTCCCATGAGCTTTAACACAACAGTCATTCAATTTCCCCAGTGACATTGTGTGGCGTAGTGTTCCGCAGGATCTCCTATCATAAAAAGAATGAATTACCTTTATTGGAGGTTTCTCCTTTCTGTGCTAGTAAAACAATTTAAAAAGTCAAAAATGTGGAGGTTCAAATACATTCGTAAAGAAAATATTAATGATATATAATGAATGCAGTGGCTTGCGAAACTATTTGGCCCCCTTGGACTTTGTGACCTTCTGCCACATTTCAGACTTCAAACATCAAGATATAAAATTGTCATTTCTTGTGAAGCATCAACAATAAGTGGGACACAATCTTGAAGTGAAACGCACTTTATTGAATATTTTAAACCTTTTTAACAAATAAAAAACTAAAAAGTGGGGGTGCAAAGTTATCCAGCCCCTTTACTTTCAGTGCAGCAAACTCAGTGCAGTGAGGAACTCTGAATGATTCAATGTTGATCTAAATGATGAACGATGATAATTGGAATCCACCTGTGTGTAATCAAGTCTCTGTATCAATGCACCTGCACTGTGTCTCAGAGGTCTGGTTAAAGCGCAGAGAGCGTCATGGAGAACGAGGAACACACCAGGCAGGTCCGAGATACTGTTGTGGAGAAGTTTAAAGCTGGATTTGGATACAAAAAGATTTCCCAAGCTTTAAACATCCCAAGGAGCACCGTGCAAGCAATAATATTGAAATGGAAGGAGTATCAGACCACTGCAAACCATCCAAGGTCGGGCCGTCCCCCTAAACTTTCAGCTCATACAAAGAGAAAACTGATCAGAGATTCAGCCAAGAGGCCCATGATCACTCTGGATGAACTGCAGAAGTCTACACCTGAGGTGGGAGAATCTGTCCATAGGACAACAATCAGTCATATACTGTAATAGTTTCGCAAGCCACTGTGACAGTTGTAGAATATATTTTGCTCATGGACACTGTAGGTTCAACTTCAGAGTGGTAATAGTTTCTGAAAAGAAGCCGTTTCTTATTATGTTTGTTTTTACTCTAATGCACCTGTAGCGCCAGAGGTGGAGTAGATGTCCATCAGGGAGGGGAAAGGGCAGGTATTGATGTGCTGTGGTGCTTTCACTGTCCTTTGCAGCCTCCCTCGGTCGACCTCGGTACAGTTCCTGTACCAGACATGATTTGTTAAAGCGTAGAAAGACAAAGGACAGTAAAGATGACAGTGTGTGATTAATTCTCTAGGTTTTACCATATATGATGTGGATTAAAAAGCACAGTAGTGAGAGTAAAAAAACAGAAATGCTTGCAGCCAATAATCTTTGGTACAGTTTACCATTGGGTCGCAACATGAGGAGTAAGTGAGGCTGTGCCTCACCTGGCTCCATGGAAATATAACTTAAAAATATTGTAAATAGTCATATTTAGTCACTGATACAGTTATTTCTTATTTAACATGACCATTTTGGGATTTTCTTTTTCAACTTGCTGAATTTTCACAGTATATTATGAATAGTATTAACACAATTGGTAAATGCTTATTACTGTGCTGAGTGGCTGGAGATGCAGAGTGAGGCACGCAATTCTCTTGCCTCATGGCAGAGGGTGATAGTGAGACCAAGGATTCTAATTCGATGCACACCTTAGCCTAGAACAATAGAATTACTCATAGTATTAGCAGTCCAAGAGCGAGTCAACCCATCAAGTAAAATCAGTTGTGCTTACAACTGGCATTCCATTCATATTACTAGCTTTTTAAGACCATTCCATAAGACTCCACCCAAACAGATAACGGAATATTTTAAGTCCATATAAAATATATACATTTTCGTGATGGGTATACGTCAATTGTTTTACATAAAATGACCACGTTGGGTTACCCTGATCTGAAACCAAAACGTGGGCAAGGAAAAACTCAAAACCTCAACATGAGGAAAATATTTTTTAAAAACCTTGAGAAGGGGCCACACGAGTGGTAATCCCCCTCCCAGGATGACCAAGATGCAATAGATTATGACAGGCTGCAATGTCTATTACTGGTGATCCAGTGTTAAAGGTTTGGCACTTAAACTGCTCTGACCTGGGTTTGATTACAATTGCATTCAATGTATTGTGATTGTGGTCAGCATTATTTATGGACTCATCAATCATTGCACATATACGGTGATATACTACTTTAAAACTTCGTGTATACTGCAAACTAGTCAAGTCAAGTCAAGTCATTTTTATTTGAATAGCTCTAAATCACGAAGAGTCTCAAAGGGCTTCACAGATTATTACACTATATTACACAGACTATTTTTCAGAATATTATTATACATTCCCCTGCTCTGAAGCCGACGAGAAGAGTGGGTTATTCATATGCTATAGAGTAGAAGTGAGTTTTAAGCTTAGATTTAAACATTTCCACTGAGGTTGCAGATCGGATCTTAGGGGGAAGAGCATTCCACAGCACCGGTGCCCGGATGGAGAACGCTCTCGAACCAGCAGAACACTTCTCTGCTCTCGGGATCACCAGAAGACCGGCACTCTCAGAACGTAGGCTTCGGACCGGGACATAGGGGGAAATCAGATCTGAAAGATAAGAGGGAGAAAGTCCATGTATGATTTTGTATAATACTAAAAGAACCTTGAAATCACATCTAGGGCTAACTGGGAGCCAATGCAGGTTAGCCAAAATTGGTGTGATGTGATCGGACTTTTTTGTCCTAGTTAAAAGCCTCGCTGCGGCATTTTGTACCAGCTGAAGAGACTTGATTCTAGACTTCGGGAGACCAGAGAGTAGTGCATTACAGTAATCGAGAATTTTAATTTCCGCATCCGACTGAGACAGTATAGAACGAATTTTAGCAATGTTACGAAGATGGAAGAAAGCGGTTCTAGTAATTTTCTTTACATGCGTTTCAAAGGAAAGATCAGGGTCAAATATGACACCTAAATTTTTAACTGAGTCACTCTGTGTGATGTGACATTTGACAATGTTCACAGCAGTTTTTGAGAATAAGTCACGGCATTTAGATGGACCAATGACTAACATTTCGGTCTTTTCAGAGTTAAGACGCAAGAAATTGAGTGACATCCACTCTTTTATCTCAATGAGGCAGGCCTCCAAATTTCCACAGTTTAGTGTGGCAGATTCCTCCAACGGAAGATATAGTTGAGTGTCGTCTGCGTAGCAGTGGAAACTGATATTGTACCTGCGAATAATATCGCCTAATGGAAGCATGTAAATTCTGAAAAGAAGGGGGCCAAGCACTGAACCCTGCGGAACACCACAGGTAACATTAAAGGGCTCAGATGTCATTTCACCATATTTAACACAGTGCGTCCTATCTGAGAGGTATATAATTGCATAAGATTTCTGGATCAAGGTTGGGTCGTTTCAGTGTGGGTTTAATAACGGCGGACTTAAAAGCTGCTGGAACTACACCTGAGGAGAGTGATATGTTTATAATATTTAGAACTGAAGGTCCAAGGACGCCAAAAATACTTTTAATAAGTGAACCTGGGAGCGGGTCGAACTGGCAAGTTGTTGGTTTGGCCGCATTCACCACCTGTTTGAGATCATCAAGTGACAGTTCACTAAAACCGGACAATTTCCCAGGACAGCCACCCTGTCGTGCATCTGTAGATTTCAGCCCTTTAATATGTGTGGTATTAATAATGTATTTAGCAATTTCTTCCTGTATGCATTAAATCTTCTTAGTAAAGAAGACCATTAAGTCATGAGCAGAGTGGGTCAAACTATCTGCGATAGTCTGTTGCCTTGTAAGCGATGCTACAGTGTCAAAAAGGACTTTGGGATTGTTCTTTTGTGACGCAATCACCTTCGAAAGGTAGGCCTATTTTGCAGAGGCAAGGGCCGCTTTATACTTTAACAAGCTGTCACACTGACTGAGAACAATTTCAGGTTGAAAAAGTGTGTGTTATAAACAAATAAATACAATTGTTTTTGTGTCTCCAGAAATATTTGTTTTTTATGTTTTATGGGCTTGTTATGGCTCTTTCAACATTTTGGGTTGCTGACCCCAGAGATAAGTAATCATTATGAAAAAAAGTCCATGCAATGAGGAAAAAAATCCCTGGATGGCTTGATAGTTAGCTTGTTAATTCTATTGTTAGTCCTCCGCCATGAGGCAAGAGAATTGTGTGCCTCACTCAGCATTTGTAGACGCTCAGCCCAGTTATACGTCACCTACTAATTGTATGAATAATATTCATAATATTATGTGAAAATTCAGCGATTTAGAAAAAGAAAATCCCCACAATGTGGAGATAAACGAGAAAAACTAACATAAAATAAACAACCATTTAATATATTTTGAATTGGATATTTTTATAATGACAGCCTCCCCTGACTAAACGTCATTGATTATTTTCACTGCTACAAGGTGACATCTAACAATTTAAGGGATTCTCACAAAAAGCATTAATAAACAAAGTCATTGTAAAGTTACAAAAAAAAAACAAAGAAGAAATATAATTATCTAATTGTCATGATTGCCGATTCAAGAAACCTGTTACTGCCCAATTGGCGCCAACAGCCCTGAGGGCTGATTGGTTAAGAGACTCTTTTTAAACCCCCGGCTTTCAAGAGAACACCGTCAGATCGTTGCGAACCGATGCTCCCAGCAAGGCAAGCTCACATTTTCAGACATTTTTCCTGCTCTGTTTTCCTCTGCCTGATACCCGTTGCCAACCTGTTTCTGGACCCGATTCTGCCCTGTTCTGCCATCCCGACATCCGACCTGTTTTGCCCAGCTACCTGCCTGACACCTGTTGCCGACCTATTTTCCGAACTCGATACCGCCTTTACTCTCCCGTCCTGGCTAAGGACTAGTATTCCTGCTAATCTATGATCATCCTCGCTCGACACGGAAGTGCCACTTCCGCGTTTCCATCCACCTGCCTTGTCCGTCAACCATCGGATCGTGGAAGCAAGCCTTACTCTCCCTCTTTATTAATAAAACTGAGTAAACGAGCGCTATTGGGTCCTGTTTCTGGTCTGTGACACTAATATATTTTTAATGTTTCAATGATGTCTCCCCTGACTGCACCTTACTGATTCATTGGATGCATTATTATAGCAATGGAATAATTATTAACGTGTATATAGTTTAGTAGACACTTAAAATAAGGAGAGATGACATCAATGGATTTTCAACTTGCAATGAGAATAGAGGATGACTCAAACCACGGATAAAAAATCTTTTCCAAAAGCCCTTTCCTGTGTCCTTTAACAAAATCTCGTAGGTTACAAGAACCAGATCCGTCCTCAAGGGTCTGGATTTCAAAGAACAACATAATTGGGGCAGCACGGCGGCGCAGTGGTTAGCGCATGTGCGGCACAGTTCATGTCTTGGGAACCTCCTGCGTGGGTTCAAATCCAGCTCCAGACTTCCTGTGCGGAGTTTTTATGTTCTCCCCGTGCTTGCGTGGGTTTCCTCCGGGCACCCCGGTTACCTCCCACATTCCAAAAAACATGCATTTCAGGTGAATTGGCCGGTCCAAATTGTCCCTAGGTGTGAATGAGCGAGCGAGTTGTCTGTCTCTGTGTGCCCTGTGATTGGCTGGCAACCAGTTCAGGGTGTCCCCTGCCCACTCCCCGATGATTGCTGGGATGGGCTCCAGCACCCCCGTGACCCTACTGAGGATAAGCGGTGTAGCTAATGAGATGAGATGAGAACATAATTGGCCGATATTTTGACACTGATGTAAATAAAACAACAGTGAGGTATGATAGACAAAATAAAGATATGTCATCCTATGCAATCGTCTTTGCAGGTTTCTGTATAAACTTATCAGTTTTGCTCACTTCCAGCTCTAATTTCCAGTATAAAAAAATGTTTTATAGTCTGGTTTTCCACAAATGCTTAAATTTGATAACATGAATCATGAAATAGATGTCCAAAAAGCCATGATTGGCTGGCAACAGGACCAGGGTCTCCCCTGCACCAGCACCACTTTGACCCTCGTTGAGGTAAGTTGGAAAAAAAAAATCAATGAATGGATAATTATTTTAAAAAACATTCAAAATACCACCATGGTTGCAGTTTCTCAAGTAATATGGATTGAGAAATATATTTCAAGGGCAAATGAATTCATTCCTCGGAAAGGGATGTATTCAAACCTCCAACCTTGGAGATAATTCAAGTGTGCAAAAAAATAGTAACAGCCTGTAAAACTAATTTGAAGGACAAGCACATTCAGAGCGCACAAAACATTTACCACCTGTCAAATCCATGAAAAACTTTGTATTGATGCTCTGTTTACATTGGATCGAGATACATTTCCGTGTCCGGATGAAACCTCGTTTCAGCTGTCAATTGTTTCGACATGTTTTATGATTTTTTTCTTTTTTTTTCATTTTGAATTGCTTTCAATACGGGGAACGGGAAGATCTCAATAAAACTTGGTTTAAGGTCCCTCCAGAACTCCACAAAATACGTAAAATGTTTGCAATAACCTTCATAACAGCCCGTGTGGCACCAACTGCGGCTTGTTGACAGATTGGCTTCCCTTCTGTTTAAGCTCAGTGCTCTCACTCACCCTTGGTCAGTCCGTCAACGAACCTCTGCACCCGCAAGACGTGGGTTTTGACTCTGTCCAGCTGCCTGCTTGTGTTTCCTGTCCGGTATTGTTCCCGTCTGTTTTGTCCTGTTTAATTTCGATATCCGGTTTTGATATCTCTGTCCGTCCTGTCTGGTATCAACCCCATCCATCCGATATCTTCCCGTGCAATTGGTATCAATCTTGTCGGCCTCTGGCTTCCTGTCATTCCACGCCAGACGGCTGCCTTGTGTCTTCCGCCCAACGATCGCCGAATCACTGGCGTTTGGGTTAACGTGCATGACTACCCCAGTTCCCATAAAATAAAAGCTTGTGTCAGAAACGTCACAAATTTGGGTTCTCTTGCTGTTCCGGTTCTTGACACATGTACTGTAATAACTCTATTATCAATTATCTGGAGAGGATAATCAATATCAAGTAGACGGAAAACTGATGTTATACACATCTTCGAATCGTTTTTTGCATTAAGCTGAGTCATCTTTTGGATTGGAGAGCTATGTTAGTCCATTTCAAGTGATTCTCAAGTCTAGAACTGTGTCAAAACCTTCGCGTGCATCTCAATCATAGACAAAGGGCCAACAGATGACTTAGTTGGCGAATTCGATCATTCTTTGTGCAAGAAATACTTTGATTGGTGCGTTCTTATTGGGTAACTACAGTATCACCCGGTAGCAGGGTAGATAACCAGTGACGTGCGGTCAGGGGAGGCTGTGCCTCACCTGTCATCATAAGAAAAATGCATTGAATGGTTATATTTGTTAAGTGTTAAGGTTCTCTCTCATTCAACCTTCAGTATTCGGTACACAGGGTAGACAAGAAGGCTTGGACAAGGATGCTTGGGATATGAATGTGACAGGAGCTACCATGAAACCAAAGGGGACAGAGTACAACAGAGACGGGATAGGAAGGAAAAACTGCAGAGAGATCGGGACATGAAAATAAAACAGAACTTGGTGCCTTAGTAAGGCAAGGCTGAGAGAGGGATAGAGAGAGAACATACCCAGAAGCTAACACTGAGTCCAGGATGTTATACAACCTTCACAACTTTTCGGCTCTCTTTTTTAGAAATCACTGAATTTTTGCATTATATTATGAATATTATTAATACAGTAGGTAACGTATATGGGTGCTGAGCATCTGCAGATGCAGAGTGAGCTATGTATTTCTCTTGCCGCATAGCAGGAGGCGATAGTGAGACCAACTCAGACCTAAACAAGAGAATAACTGATGTTGTTAGCTAGCTAACAACTAGCTAAACCATCCAGTATTGTTTTTTCTTGTTGCAAGGAGATTTTTTTCATAACGGAGGATTACCTATTTATTGATGTTTTTATTCAAAAGGAGCAGTATCTCACTTATAACTAAGTGTCTGCAGATACAGATTGAGGCACGCAATTCACCTGCCTCATGGCAGACTGTCACGGATCAGACAGACGAGGACCACAATTGTGTCACGTTAAGAAAACGGGAGAGAGGGTCTTGGAGTGAAGAGAAATCTTGAAGTGGAGATTTAGGACTACCTTTAAGGAAAATGTCTTGAAAGATGGAACGAAGAGGAAACCGAGCAACAAGTTTGGTGTGGCAGGTCTTGGAGTAGGTAAAACACGAGTCTGGAAGACCGGGGCAGAAGATAAGGCAGAAGGTTCAAACAGGTCCAGGTTCAGAGTCAGAAGCGCAGACAAACAGGTTCCGGGTGTAAGCTTTGCAGATGATCTGATAAAGGT
The DNA here is from genome assembly GCF_059441175.1 of Urocampus carinirostris. Lineage (NCBI taxonomy): Eukaryota > Metazoa > Chordata > Actinopteri > Syngnathiformes > Syngnathidae > Urocampus > Urocampus carinirostris. The sequence goes on from NC_142368.1 coordinate 8,248,755, forward strand.
AGGCTGTAAGGCAGGGCTTTAAATACAGAGCTTGATTGGCAGGGAATTCAGAACAGCTGGTGGTAAATGAGAACAGACAGGTGGAACAGATCAGGGTGCAGTGACAGAGCAGGGAGGTGATTAGTGCTGCTTACCGGTAGAGAGAGAGAGAGAGGGGGCTCATGAAGGCAATAGTGAGACCAAGGATTCTGATTTGGTGCACATATCAACCCCAAACAATAGAATTAGTCTAACCATTAGCGAGCTAATGGTAAGTAAAGCCTTCTTGATTTTTTTTTTTCTCGTTGCATTGACTTTTTTTCATATCAGAGGATTGCCTATGCAGCACGGCAGCGCAGTGGTTAGCGCTTGTGCGGCACAGTTCATGTCATGGGAACCTGTCGTGGGTTCAAATCCAGCTCCAGACTTCCTGTGCGGAGTTTGTATGTTCTCCCCGTGCTTGCGTGGGTTTCCTCCGGGCACTCCGGTTTCCTCCCACGTTCCAAAAACATGCATTTCAGGTGAATTGGCCGGTCCAAATTGTCCCTAGGTGTGAATGAGCGAATGAGTTGTCTGTCCCTGTGTGCCCTGCGATTGGCTGGCAACCAGTTCAGGGTGTCCCCTGCCCACTGCCCGGAGATGGCTGGGATGGGCTCCAGCCCCCCCGCGACCCTAATGAGGATAAGCGGTACGGCTGATGAGATGAGGATTGCCTATTCAAAAGAAGAAGTCAAGTCAAGTCATGTTTATTTGTATAGCTCTTAATCACAATGAGTCTCAGAGGGCTGCACAGACCAAAGACTATTGCAAACTACAGACTATTATGACACCATCCCTTGATCTCAGACCTACATGAGGGCAAGGAAAAACTCAAAATCCTTAACATGAGGAAAATGAAGAAACATTGAGAAGGGACCAAAGTGCTTAGACTTATTTTATAAGATATCGTAAGACAGTAAAATGTGTTTTATATGCTAGAGATAATATATAATATACTTTTTCTGTTCTGATTAAAAGATGAATAAGATGTAGGTTAAATTGTTTTAGTGTAAATAACCTAAATCAATTGTATCTGTATAAAGATAAGACTAGTATGTATAAATAGTGTAACCTAAATGACAACACTAGGTTTTTAAGATAAAACAGTGCACGTACTGAGCTCATTCTCCGGAATGTCCAATATATCAAGTCCGTGGGAAAATGGAGCCAGGCGAATAGAAGATGTAAAGGCCAAGCCAGGAATTAAACAGCTTGGAAGAAAAAGAAAGAGCAAATACCATTCCAAATAGTATGCGTCCAAAATACAGGTAGATCCAACAACATCCGTAAGCCAAACATGGTTACATCTAAAGTCGTTCATTGGCGTCACTTGCATGGCCCTGAAGGAACTCTCGGTCAGCTGTTTTCACAATTACCGAAGATGCGAAACACAAGGGAGTGTTGGCGGATTTATTCCGCCGTCATGCCTGGGAGACACCTGGAATGATTTTAATATTGGCAGAAAAATAATTCAGTTTGTTTTTTCAATTCACTTATGTCGACTTCGAAGTGTAAGTAGTCCAAGTTTAAATCAAAGACCTGTGTTAGGCTATCATTCGATGTTGCCGGTCTCATTTCGTTCTGTATACACGTGTACTAGAATGACAATAAAGTAGATCTGAATCTGAATCTGAATCTTATCCCTTGTCGCAACACTGCTTGTCTTTCTAAAATATTTTTGTATCTAAATCTTTTGTGTGAATCCGGAACATATTCTCGAGGATAAACAAAGGTTAAATAGATTGAGTTAAACCTAAACAATGAGTTTGTTGGAGGATAAAAGAAAAAATATGTTAAGACCCAGTAAAATTAACTCAATTTCCTAGAGAGGACCACGACCGAAGCCCCGGACCAAAATGAAGATACAGTCATCATTGGGGGACACACTGTCAATAACCTTGGTTTTGCTTACATTGCTGGACTGGCAGGAGAAGAACAGGAACTTGGACAACCCCTGAAGATATCACCACAAACATCACCCTCAACCACCGAGAGCTTGAATCTTTCACTAAATGTAAATAACATGGAATAGTCATATCAGAAGTGGGGTCAGAACCAGAAATCATGGCCAGGATAGCTCAAAGCACAGCCGCACTTGACAGACTTAAACCCATTTGGAAGTACAAGGACATGGCAGTGAAATCAAACATCAGACTCATGGAAGCGCTGGTTACTTCCATCTTTCTCTACGCTTGTAAGACATGAACTCTCACAGCAGAACTGAAAAGGGAAATCCAGGCCATGGCAATGAAATGCTACGGGAAACTTCTAAGCATCAGCTTCTTAGCTCATCTGACAAACAAAACTGTGGAAAACACCATCAGAGGGCATATTGGACCCTGTGTAGAACTGCTGTAAATTGTGCACGGATGAAAACTGCAGTGGTACGGTCACGTCACAAAATGATCAGAACTGTCTTAGGTTATTCTCGAAGGCACAGTCCAAAGGGGCAGGAAGAGAGGAAGACAGACAGAGAACTGGGCTGACGAGATCAAGGAATGGACTGGTGCCTACTTTACCCCAAAAAAGCCACGGAACAGTCACCAGTGGAAAAGGATGTCCAGAGTGGCATCCTCAGTGGTTCCCCGACAACCCAAGCTTTTAAGGAATCTGTGAACCAAAATATAAATTCTATCACTTGAAAGTTCGAAAACATACGCAAAGACTCAGAACTACTCCATGTAAATAACCTTCGAAACCGCGAAAAAGTTGGTCGAAATACACATTACGGTAATATCTTGTTTTTCGAAGGCTTACGTTCCAAAAAGGTTCACAAAGTAAAAACCATTATTCAGATATTTATTAAATACTCTATTATACATTAAAACTAAAGAACAAACCCTATCTAAATGTCAGGACCAGAACAGAGACAGGACCCAATTGTGTTTCTCACAAGTTTTATTGGAAGAAAGAGAAAGGGTTGCGCCCACGATCCGGTGATTGCTGGATGCAGGAAGCAGGTCGCTCTGATACTTGGATTGTGCTCCGAACACGGAAGTGGATCTTCCATGACGAGCGATGGCGTGTCGGAACGGAAAAACGGGTCAGTAGCCGGGACAGGAGAGCAAAAACGTAGTCGGGGGTCCGAAGCGCGTGTAAGCAAGGAAAGGAGAGTAGACCTAGTCGAGGACAAAAAGAGGTCGAAAGCCGGGACGGGAGAGTAGACGAGGTCAGGATCAAAAACGGGTCGAAGCCGGGGAACAGACGGGAGCAAAAACAGGTGGGAGTCAGAGTTGAAAAAGGCTTGCCTAATGTTAACTGAGGTTGGCAGACGGACTGACAACAGGGGACAGATAGGAGTGGGTTTGAATAGGGACAGAGAGCCAATCAGAGTCCGAGGAAGTTGGCACCAAAGGAGCGGGCACAGGTGATGCATATCAGTAATCATGACACTAAAGGGTCAAACATTTGTTTAACAAATAAAAGCACTGTACTTTAGAAACATTTTTCTTAGACAACTTCTATTCTTTCATGTCATCATTTTAAAAATAATCTTCCTACTCTATTGCATTATTGATTCCAAACAAGGTCAAAGATTATTTTAGGACACTATAAACTAGGGTGGCAAACTACCAATTATTTAAATAATGAATCGGTCTAGTAATTTGTTTTTTTGACTAATCAATGAATTTCATTTTGAATTTGCTCTTATTTATTCAAATATTGAAGTTTTGGACAGATAGAAAACTATTCCACAAAACAACAGAAAATTCGATAATAGTACATACAATTGTATACCTGTAAATATTTAAGGTACTTTTTCATAAAGTGCAATTAAAGAGAGGCAACATTAGAGGAGAATGCGAGTACTTCATCAGAGTACCTCGTGGATCAAAGTACAGTCTTGAGTCTTGCTCTCCGCTCTACCAAAATACCACCAACAAGTTCTGGCTGAAATGTGATTGGCTAATTCCCCAAAACGTATCAATGGACAAAATATAATTATATCGCATGATTAAGATATTATTCAGGCCAGCAGAGAAGGCCTTGCAGGCCCTGCCAGACCACCACTGTTCAAACCGCGATACAGCGAGGGATTACTGTAATGCAACGCAAAGTGGGATCTGCTGAACCTGGTAGGGCAATGCCAATTTTACCCAATCGGTGTCAAACATGAAAGGCGGACATCCCACCGCCCGAAAACAAATCCGTTTTATTTTTGTACTGTGTTCTTAAGCGAACACGTTTTGTATTCACAGGCATCGAACGGGAAGCGATCGTAACTACCTCCTGGTGGGTCCTCTCGCTCCATTTGCACCCATTTGAGGAACGGATACAAGAATTGTGAGCTTGTCTTGGACGTCCTCTCGTAACGGCACATGCTAGCTCGCTACGTGAAATACGCCAGCCTACCCGAAGTGGTCTTCACGAAATATAGTACAGCGGAACCTCGGTTCTCGACCATAATCCGTTCCAGAACCCTGTTCGAAAACCGATTTGTTCAATCACCGAAATCGTTTTTCCCATTAAAAGTAATGTAAATCGTTTTAATCCGTTCCAACACCCCGAGTGTTTACCATGAACGTACACATGAAGCTAACCCAGGCTAATCGTACGTTCGCGTTAGCGTAATCTTCCGTACGAAAGATTACGCCAACATGAACGTGTAAAAATTAAAAAAAGGATAAAGAAAATAATTATGAATAGGATTTCTTACCTTTGTGGTGGACGGTGGGGAGAGAAAAATCATCAAAAGTTTTTCAAACTTGCGGCAGTTGCTTGCTTATAGAGCTAACTTCCTTAGCCGCATCACTTGATTTCACAGCCTCCTTATTCTTTACTATCGTACTGATAGTAGATTTAGCCATGCTGTATTCACTAGCAAGATCGGAAATTCGTACACCTCTTCCATATTTAGCTATTATGTCTTTCTTAAAGGCAATAGTTGGACGAACAACTTTTCATTTTTCACCTGTAGCAACGTTGCTGCTTGCAACGACCTTCTTAGGAGGCATAATTAGAATATAGAATATAGAATATACCTTTATTGTCATTTTTACAAAATGGGTTAACATATTGTGACAACGAAATTGGGCATGACACTCCAGTTTTACACATTCACAGTGAGGTATGAGCCAAGAAGATAAAGGAACAGAGAAGATAAGGTTATAAAACAAGGGGGATAAGGCTATAGTTATAATTTACATGGTATTTACACAAGAAATGTCGGAATGTGGGATGTTACATACAGTGTTAGGGGCTAAAACACCTGTACGCCGCTCAGCATCGCACCGTAGCATACGCAGTCACGCATTACCGGTGTTCAAACTCTGATTTTTTGACCGAACAGCGAAGCAAGAATTTCTCGAAATTTTTGGTCGAACACCGATTTGTCCTAACTGAGAGGCGTTCGAAAACCGAGTTTCCAGTGTATTTATATGGATGGCTTTGTGATTCCTTGGTGCTACTGGATGTGTCAAAGATTTCAATAATTTGATCCTAATTCGCCTTTACAAAATCAGGAAATAATGTCAAACACCCGTGTGAGGTTTCAAAAAGTCCACCTTAAAGGGACACTGCAATATTTGACCACTAGATGTTGCTGTATTTTGTTGTGCAAGCTAAAATGAGAAGAATACAAACTATGGAGGCAGCACGCGGTGCAGTGGTTAGCGCGTGTGCGGCACAGTTCTGAGGTCGTGGGAACCTCCTGGTTCAAATCCAGCTACCGGCCTTACTGTGCGGAGTTTGTATTTTCACCCCGTGCTTGCGTGGGTTTCCTCCGGGCACTCCGGTTTCCTCCCACATTCCAAAGACATGCATTTCAGGTGAATTGGCCAGTCAAAATTGTCCCTGGGTGTGACTGAGGGAGTGAGTTGTCTGTCCACGTGTGCCCTGCGATTGGCTGGCACCCAGTTCAGGGTGTCCCCTGCCCACTGCCCGGAGATGGCTGGGATGGGCTCCAGCCTGGTGGCGCCTATCCCTCTCAAGACCAACATATGTTTCAACCTGGTCTCGAACCAAGAACCTTTCGCGTATAAGGCGAATACACAAACCACTGCACTAAAGAAACACATTTCATGTTTAAATGTTTTTAGTTCCTTACTTAGAATAATCAAACCCTGTATTTTATGTAAAAGCAAAGAAAAATAAACACATAGTTTCCACATGGAAGAGAAATATACTATAAAACGAGCATCAAAGACATACCATGAAAATATAATTACAATCACAAATGTTTCACCTGTTAATGCTTTTATCCGTTTATGAATTAAGATTAGACAATAAAATGTTTGTTTTTTCTATGCTACAGTTCATATATTGATTTCATGCTCGGCCAATCAAATTATATTGGTTCGTTTATTTGTAATTCGGACTGTTTCTCCCAAGACACGAACGTCACGGCACGGCACTGATGAACAGGGTTGCAAGAGAAGTTGACAGTGTTAAAAGGTAAACAGCGCTAAAAGGTAAACAAAGGTAAAAGGTGAAAAAACAGAAAAAGTACAGTATTTGCTAGCCAGTTTTTATGAAAGATAATTCTAAAATCCAAAGTGTAAGAGGAACAGGTGCAAGCGATAACATCCACGGTGGTCCAATTCCTTTAATCCAGGACGGAATAACATACGTCCAATGAGCATGACGGCGGAATTGAATGCATTGTTACACATGATGTTTACTCTACTAACACAGAATAAGAGCCAGCTGTGTTTTCAACTGTCCCAGGAAAAAAAAACATTTATTGTGACTTAGTCTGTTAATACGTTTTATGTAAAGTATGTAGACTCCGTGGTTCGCGCGCAGCCCCACGTTGCGGAGGTTCAGGGTTCAAGTCCAGCTACCGCAGCCTTCCGTGTGGAGTTTGCATGTTCTTCCTGTGCCTGCGTGGGTTTCTTCCCACATCCCCAAAAAAACATGCATGTCAGGTCAATTGGCCGGTCCAAATTATCCCTAGTGAATTGTCTGTCTCTGTATGCCCTGCGACTGGCTGCCAACCACTGCCCGAAGATGGCTAGGATGGGCTCCGGCACCCCCGCGACCCTACTGAGGATAAGCGGCACAGATAATGGATGGATGGATATGTAGAGTCCTAAAATCAAATCAAAATTATTCGTAGAGCACTCATAGTGCTGTATAAAAACATTCAGCGTACAATAAGACAATAAAATCCCCTGCTTTATCCCCAGCCAACAACTCAAAACACTTTATCAAAATACAATAAAAACAAAATAAATAGTAAATAAAACAAAATATGATTATGGCAAGGAGCAGCCAAACTTTGTGAGAAAAGGGACTCGAGAGAGGCTTATTCACACTGATGGGGAGAGCAACAGATGGCCTTGCACGCACCTTACCAGTGTTATATCTCATATCTAAAGTTTCTCCTATGTAGAGGGGCCACAGTCAGCGAGTTAACTCTTGTCACTATTCATTTAGGTTGCACGGCAGCAGACAGGAAAAACATATAGAGTAATCAACGCAGCCCAGAAGATAATGGGCTATTCTCTGCCTAGTCTCGTGTCTCCTGTTTTTGCTCAAACTACATCTACTATCTATAATTTCTTGTAACTAGAGTATCTTGTATGTAGAAGGGCCACAGTATACAGGTTAACTCTAGCCACTATTCATTTCTGTTTCAAGGTAGAGGACAGGAAAAACATACAGAGTAATCAACTCGCCCAGAAGATCATGGGATGCTCTCTGCCTTGTTTCTTGTATGTTTTTTTGCTCAAACTACATCTCGTAACTCTAATTTCTCATATGTAGAGGGGCCACACTATACGAGTTAACATTTGTCACAATTTAAAAAAAAACATACAGAGCAATCAACACAAATCAGAAAATAATGGGCTGCTCTCTGCCTAGTCTCTTCTATGCTTTTTTTTGCTCAAACTCCATCTTATACCACTTATTTAACTAGTTTCCCGTATGTAAACAGGCCACAGTATACGGGTTAACATTTGTCACTATTCATTTATGTTGCACGGTCAGGAAAAACATACAGAGTAATCAACACAGCTCAGAAGATCATGGGCTGCTCTCTACCTCGTCTGGAGGGCATTGCCAGCTTGCGATACCGTAGCAGAGCCATGAACATTATAAAATACAGTTTTCACCACCTTTTTGACCTGTTTCACTCTGGTAGGCGCTACAGGTCTCTCAGCACCACCTTAAACGGGCTCATAAAACTGTTAAAACTTATCTTGGTACTTATTTTGGGGTTTTTTGTTGCTGTGTTATCGCACAAAACTGAAATGATTATTTATTGCACTATTGTTACAATGCACCATTCCTTTTATTCACAAACATCAGCCAGTCTCTAAACACTACATTGTCAATAATTTTTTATGCCTCCCGATAGTCTTATTTTTGGGGTGCCATGTCTAATATAATTGCAGAAAACGTGTACCAAGTTGTTACCAATGACAATCAAGACAATTTCATTCAATTCTATTCCCTGCAACACGCCCCGTGACTTCTATACACATACTGTATAAATGAATCGCTAATATGTTAAAAATTCTTCCTTTCATGCTCGTTATGCGTCCTCCCCCTGTGGAATTTTGTCTTTTACATGCGTGCCAGCAGCTATGGCGGAATCCTCGCATTCCTCTCCCACACTGCACCTGCGGCATAATGTAGGAAACGCAGGATGCTAATGCTACGCTTATCTCAAATGAGCGCATGTCAAATATGCTATTAGGATACTCCTCTCGAGGATAAACAACTGCGAGAAGTTTTAGATTGGAGCTATCCGAGGGTATACTAAGTATTTGCTTGTGTGGGACAAGAATGTTAAATGAGAATTGTTGGACCCAGAAAATACGATAAATATAAGTTTGGAACCAAAACTTTATATAAGCCTTATAAGGAAACCTCCAAGTCATCCGTTGCATGTCTAATGGACTGGGTTGGCAAGATACAGGGTCTGCAGCAGTGGATTCAAAGAGTTATTAGCCTAGCCGTTAGCAGTAGGCCGAACCAGCAGCATCGCTCTCGGCCGAGTCGCTTTTGTAACCCGATAATAATCCCACAAGGCACCTGCCATTTCTTAGCACTCCCCTGCATTTCTTTACTGTCCATCTTTTCAATTCTTTTCAACGTAACTGTTACGGTTGCCATGGCGCCCAATTGGCCCCGCCCGAGTGGCGCCAGCTGCAGCTTGTTGACGGATTAGCTCCCTGTCAGTATTTAAACTCTGTCCTGTCAGTCCCCTTTTGTCGGTCCGTCTGCGAATCTCTGTTTTTACACGGCAAGCCCTTCTTCGCCTGTCCTGTGTTTTTGCTCCTGTTTTTCTCCCACTACGATCTGTTTGATCTCGACCACGTCTGTTGTCCCGTCCCGAATAACGATCCGTTTTTTATCTCGACCACGTCTACTCTCCTCACCTGGCTTCGACTTTTTTCCGTTCCCGGCACTGCCATCGCTCGCCACGGAAGTCCCACTTCTGCGTCTGAGCAACCTACTCCCCGCGACCATCGATCGTGTGTGCGCTCCTTTGCCTTCTTCCCAATAAAACTGTGAAAAACGTTACACGAGTGGGACCTATTTGCGCTCTGGTCCTGACAGTAACGAGCCTCTAAAAGCTAGCAACCGCTATGTTTGTTTGCGGAGTAAGCGCCCGCCAACTGTTTGACTGACAGCTTACACCAAGCTATCAGAGTCAAGGACAAAGACAGCCACACCCACATGACACAGAGCGCATTCCCCTAACCTGTCCACGCTGAACACAATACAGTGGAACCTCGGTTTTCGAACGCCTCTCAGTTCGAACAAATCGGTGTTCGACCAAAAATTTCGAGAAATTCTTGCTTCGCCGTTCGGTCAAAAAATCAGAGTTCAAACGCCGGTACGCTAGGGTGCGATGCTGAGCGGCGTACGGGTGTTTTAGCCCCTAATTATGCCTCCGAAGAAGGTCGGTGCAAGCAGGACAGGTGAAAAAAAAAACAAGTTGTTCGTCCAACTATTGCGTTTAAGAAAGACATAATAGCTAAATATGAAAGAGGTGTACAAATTTCCGATCTTTCTAGTGAATACAGCACGGCTAAATCTACTATCAGGGGTTTTGGGGTTTTTAAGGGTTATTGATCTATCTTCGTTATTCATTATCCATTATCCGTTATCGGTCAGTTCATTATATGCTACAAAGCCTAGGAGCCGGGACACTTAAATCTACTATCAGTACGATAGTAAAGAATAAGGAGGCTGTGAAATCGAGTGATGCGGCTAAGGAAGTTAGCGCTATAAGCAAGCAACTGCCGCAAGTTTTGGTAGAGGTTGAAAAACTTTTGATGATTTTTCTCTCCCCACCGTCCACCACAAAGGTAAGAAATCTATTCATAATCCTTTTTTTATTTTTACACGTTCATGTTAGCGTAATCTTTCGTACGGAAGATTACGATAACGCGAACGTACGATTAGCCTGGGTTAGCTTTGTTTACGTAAAACATTCAGGGTGTTGGAATGGAGCTCCCTTTCCAATGAAGTGCTAGCCACTTGTTGTGGAGACCCTGGTGCTAAATGTTGTGTATACGACCTGATTTTTTTATTTTTACACGTTCATGTTAGCGTAATCTTTCGTACGGAAGATTGCGCTAACGCGAACGTACGATTAGCCTGGGTTGGCTTCATGTTTACGTTCGTGGTAAACATTCAGGGTGTTGGAACGGATTAAAACGATTTTACATTACTTTTAATGACAAAAACGATTTTCGGTAATCGACCAAATCGGTTTTCGAACAGGGTTCTGGAGCGGATTATGGTCGAGAACCGAGGTTCCACTGTACACGATACTATGATATCAATGACAACAAAGACAAAATCAATTCATTTCAAAATCTGCGAAGGAGTGAACCAGCAATAACCGAAACGCGAAATAGCGAGGGGGGGCCTGTAATGGATAAGTGCGTGTTTCAGCTGGAGTTGTGTGTGTATGTGTGTTGAACACCTGGTGCTTGAATAGAGTGTTTAGAATGCGTGCGTATCCGTATATGTTACAAGTTCAAGGGTCGTTGCATTGCAATGCTTTCTGATGTCAACAAACATCATCAACTGAGAGTGTTCATCATCATGGTTCCGTACCAAAGTGTGTGTGTTTGGGATCTTGTTTCATGCGCCCAGCTTAACCCACAGATGTACGTGTTGATGCTGGCTTACACACAACAAACAGTACATTTTTCCAGATTTGGTGTTGCGCTGACCATGCACACGTAACCTCGCTGCAATACGATGTGTGAGGTCTTAATACACACAACAGTATTTAAACGTGATGCCTCATGATTTATATTTTCCTATCGTATTCGTAGAAACTGAAAGGTTACCTACCTATAATGCAACAAATATACTTTTCCGTGTTTATTCACTGACTTACCTGAATTGGGTTATCAAGCACATATTGTCATGTTTACCGATGGGAATCACCTGTGCCTGCTCCTATGGCGCCAACTGCCTGGACTCTAATTGGCTCCCTGTCCTTATTTAAACTCACTCCTATCTGTCCCCTTTTGTCAGTCCGTCTGCGAACCTCAGTTAACACCATGCAAGCCTTTTTTGACCCTGACTCCCACCTGTTTTTTGCTCCCGTCTGTCCCCCGGCTTCGACCCGTTTTTGATCTTTTCTGTAGGTACCCTCTCTATCTATGACTCTTTCCTCACCTAATTTGGTCACTCACTTCTAGTTTTAATTTTCCTCCTCATAGAAGCGGTCATTTTTGTCATGATTACCCAAGTGGAGCCACCTGGGGTAATCATCTGGCGCGCTGGAATGCGCTTCCTGATTGGGTTATGTTCCCTTTTTAAGCACGCTACGCGGAGACCTCTTCGTCGGAGGATTACTTCTGTACCCCGTATGACTCTCCTGATTACCTGTGCCTTCTTGTTTACCTGATTCTGCCTGCCTGCCTCCGATCCGACCTGCTTCCGTCCCACGCTACGATCTTCTCTCCAGTCCCGGTAAACTCGACCTGCTTCCGTCCCACGCTACGATCTTCTCTCCAGTCCCGGTAAACTCGACCTGCTTCCGTCCCACGCTACGATTGGCTACGTGTTCCGAAGTTGTCTTCACGGCGTTGCTGCTGACGTCCGACGGTCATCGCGTCTCCCGCAACCCTGTACACTTCCTCAAATAAAAGACTTGTAACGAACGCTCTGGGGTCTCCTGCTCTGTTCTGGTCCCCCCTGACAATTTTATTTATTTCCCTCCTATCACATCTCTCCCTCGTCAGTATTTTCATTCGATTTCTCCTTGGTTCCTTGCTAGTTCGTTGCCTTGTCAATTCTGAAACTCTCCTGTCTAAGCCTTTTGTTATCCCAGTGTACAGAATCCTTGCCTGTCCTTATCATCACAAGAGCTACCAGATGAACATTCGGCCTGTCGACTCCGTTGCTTGGGTTTACAGTAAAACCGACCCCTCGCCTACCTCTTGGATCATGATTGTTGCCTCTAGTGTTCTTGAAACTGTTCCCTTGCTACCTGACTTTCTGTGTACTGAACCCTGCTCAAATACAACATAAGCATTTTCAGTACTAATCTGTGTTCCTGAAATGTGCTCCTGCACCATTTGGAGTGGGTTCCCGGCAAATGGCTACAAAGAAGACTTGGAATAAGGGTTAAAGGAAGGTAACGTTTAACCGATCCAACGCAATGTCCGTGGTCAATTCAGAAGTCGGAACCTTGAAGAAATGGCAGTGATTGGAAAAAACTTTCATATCCATCTATCCATCCATTATCTGCAACGCTTATCCTCAGTAGGGTGGCAGGGGTGCTGGAGCCCATCCCAGCCATCTTCAGGCAATGGGCAGGGGACACCCTGATTTGGTTGCTAGCCAATTGCAGGGCACACAGGGACAGACAACTCACTCACTCATTCACACCTAGGGACTAGTTAGACCAGCCAATCAACCTGACACGCATGTTTTTGGAATGTAGGGGAAACCGGGGTGCCCTGAGGAAACCCACAAAAGCACGGGGAGAACATGCAAACTCCGCACATGAAGTCTGGTATCTGGATTTGAACCCAAGACCTCAGAACTGTTCCGCGGACACGCTAGCCACTCAGCTGCCATGCCACCCTACTAATGGGACTAAATAAATTAAAATAATACTATATTTGGTTTGTTAAGTCTTACCCCTTGATATTATTCTCTTATGACAGGCATGTTTATTTTCTTAAGGACTCCTAATACATTTATTTTTTATCTTTAAATCTTTTCTGATCAGGAATATGGCCCCACCTTCGCCTGGACCCTAACTCCGGCAGCCCCCCAAGAAAATTCAAGTTTGAGACCCCTGCTCCACATAAAGGAACCCTCCCAGACAAAATCCAACATAGAAAAGACACTTTCAAGTTTTCCTGTTTAGTCTGCAAAACGCTGATCACACACAACTCTCAAACCACCATTTGAGGATAGATAGGAACAAGTGTCAAATTGGATCCCCCTAACATGTTGCAAAGCCCCCAGGTAACCTTCTTGACCCCGACGTCCGACATGACGTGTTTAGGTGAGAGATGAGCTGAGAGAAGACGGAGGAAGTGAAAGAAAGAGGGGTCCGTCTAAGTAGCTTATGTCGGTTTTTCTCTCTTCTTGCTCTTCATTTCTCCAAGATCAAAGACTGCCTCTGTTAAAAGGGCTTTTTTTTTCTATCCCACAATCTCTCTCTTAACACCCAATGTCTTTCCGTAGTAAGAGCCAGTTGAGGAGACCAGATTAAACTTCTCCAAATAATGCTGCAATTTACATTTGAAACATTTTGATTCTTAAATAACCTCATTCAAACGCCGGTGTTTTAAGAGATGTACAGAATTTGGAATTTTGTGACTCTCATCTCCTGTCTTGTCCTGTCATGCCTCAGTCAGCTCATTCTTGATGTGCTCAAAGTACCGTAAATTCCGGACTATAAGCCGCTACTTTTTTCCCAAATATTCAGCCCTGCGGCTTATCCAGTGAAGCGGCCAATTTATGTCATTTTTCTAGCGCCCGCTTATGATTTAGACCGGTGGAACACGTGCGTCGAGGACTTCAACTTCTTAGTTTATGTAAAAACTGTCTCTATTACCTAGGTTCTTTAGCGACAGTTATAGCGAGGAAGATGAGGACGGTATACCGTAAATTTAACAATTACGGTATGCTTATTTAACGGATACGTTTGATGCGTTGCGAGCGTATTTATAGTAGCGTGTTGGTACCTTTCAAAGGCACGGTTTGGGATGAAAGTTATATTAATTTTATTAAAGCTTTGAAAACTCTCTCGGTGTACCGTCTTTCTTTGTAAATATGTGTAACCATGTATAATATATATTTGCAACTGTATAATTTTGTAATGTATGTATTTGTATTTATTTGAGACACATGCTGATTTTCACTGGCGAATAAGAAAGAAGGGGCGGAGCAAACGCGGGCTGATGGGAACTGGGGGGGCGGCTACGCCAGCCTAGGCAGCCTGAGCACAACGGCGACCAACAAGGGCGAAACTCACTGACTCATCTCCCCAGCTAGGAAACATGGAAAATCCAATCCATGGTTCTCATCTTCCCTATCCCTCGGCTAAGGGTTGCAACATAAAAGGGATGGAGAGACTTTTCTGAGGAGGGGTTCTTTTTATCTTCCCGCCATGCGGCAATCCCTCCACACCTTCCTCCTCCTCAGGTGGGGAATAAGATTTCATTTCTGACATGAGTTGATTATCTTAACCAAGTTTATGGATCAATAATTTCATTATTGCTACTGGATTTCTTTCCCTGTTCCCGTTTTCTAGACTACGAAGGCTTCTGTAATTCTATTTTCCTTTTCAAGTAAATAAATGTAGTTTGTTAGTATCAAACAGGTGCATTATTTATTTGCGTGCCTCTACTATTTTCCTTCTGCACTGATCCATCATTATCCATATCAATACATTGAAAAATCAAAAATGTAAAGCTGAAAATTGTCATGATTACTGATGTGACTCAGCTATGCCCGCTCCTTTGGTTCCAACTGCCACGGGCTCTGATTGGCTCCCGATCAGTACTTGTACCCGTTGCTGTCCGTACCCTTTTGTGAGTCCGTCTGCGAACTTCAGTTAACACTAGGCAAGCCTTCTTCGACCCTGACTCCTACCTTTCCCGTTTTTTGCTCACGTCTGTTCCCCGGCTTTAACCCGTTTTTGATCCTGACCACGTCTACTCCCCCGTCCCGGCTTTCGACCTCTTTTTGTCCCTGACCACGTCTTCTCTCGTATTCTGGCTTTCGACTCGCTTCGGACCCTAACCACGTCTTTGCTCTCCTGTCCCGGCTACTGACCTGTTTTTCCATCCCTGACACTGTCATCGCTCGCCACGGAAGTTCCACTTCCGTGTTCGGAGCACAATCCGAGTATCAGAGCGACCTGCTTCCCGCATCCAGCAATCACCGGATCGTGGGCGCAACCCTTATTCTTTCTTCCAATAAAACTTGTGACAAACGCAACGCAAGTGGGTCCTGTCTCCGTTCTGGTCCTGACAAAATTGAAATGTGTTTAGAGTATTGCTTCCTTCATGATAAATGCTAGAGGCAATATGAGGCTATATCGAATTAATTCGGGTGGGAAACCGCGAGCACTACCTGCTGGCCGAATCTGTAACCACCAAATTAGATTCTGAAATAAAACAGAATTTAAAGCAATTACTCTACAATGGACAAATATACATATATTTTTTTCTAGCACTCCCCCTAGCCCCATTCCTTGAACATAATGTATTCCACCCCAAACAGCTCTGATAGAAGTACGATAAAAGCAGATAGGCGCAGTGGAAAGAAAAGCATATGGGATCTGAGTTGGGCAATATTTAATTAGCAAATTTTTAAGAAAACCACGAACGATGCACGCCACCTTTAACCTACAGGGTGGACCAAAAAATGTATACGCGATTCGACTTTAAATTGCTATTTTTCTATTTGAGATTTGGTTTTCGGGTAAGAACTGCAGATAAATTGACTATACTTTGTACCGTGTGCGTGTCTGTTCCAATAAGCCCAAGTTCTGAGAAGTCCTCGTGCAGCCCACCCCATCTGTCAAATACATAAGTCTGCAGGTACCAGATGAAACTGTTGGACACCAAATCCACACCGCCTGGGTGGGTGCTTATCTTATCTTTTAATGGGAGCTTTACCCCAATCTGCACGCTATTGCTAAAGGTGGTGGGAGTAGGATAGTCGGGTTTATAAGCCAAAAATTGAAAATCGAATGCACCTTGGAGAAAGTTGGATCAAATGACTCAGATTTTAGCTAACCTGCATTGGCTCCCTGCCACTTCAAGGCTTTAAGATGTCATTTTAGGGTTCTGTTGGTAGTATACAAAATCATGCATGGACTTGCTCCCTCATATCTTTCAGATTTAATATCCCTCTAGGTCCCGGTTCAGAGCCTTTGCTCTGAAAATGCTGGTCTGCTAGTGATCCCAAGAGCCAAAAGAAATCCGCAGGTTCGAGAGCGTTCGGGCCCCGATGCGCTGGAATGCTCTTCCCCCTGAGATTCCATCTGCAACCTCAGTTGAACTGTGTAAATATAGGCTTAAAAGACATTTATATTCTATAGATTATGAATAAACCATATTTCATGCTGACAATATCTATGTATCATTTGTTATTGCAATACCCGTTGCAGCCTGGTCATCCTGGAAGGGGGGATTACCTCATGAGCGGTCACTTCTGAAGGTTTCTTCATTTTCTTCATGTTGAGGTTTCTGAGTTTTCCTTGCTCTCTTGCAAGTTTTAGATCAGGGGATGGTGTAAAAATAGTCTTTAGTCTGTAATAGTCTGTGGTCTGTGCAGCCCTTGTGATTAAGGGTGTCACAAATAAACATGACTTGACTTTTACTTTATCCTTGATAAAATAAGAAACCTTCCAGCTGGCGACATCCTAGTTGCATAGGTGACTCTGGAATCAACACCCAAACAACAACTGTCACTATGCACGACCTGTGCGCTTGCATATGAGAGGCACGAGGTTGCGGAATAGCTGCTGGAGGCTGGAGACGAGAATAGTGCCGTTCATGCATTGTGACATTTGATGTCATGCACAAACGTTACCTTGTCCCACTGTGAGAAAAGCACGGTCATTGTAGGGATATCATTGGACTTACTGAGAGGACTATCAATATGGATAAGTGTGTGGCTGGCATGCTATGATATATTGTAGTCAAGGGCCCATGGGAGGTCGTGCGGAATCACAGTGCATACTCAAGCGCTGAGTAACCGTAGCCTTTTTCACTGATTTTTTTTAAAATAACCATTCAATCAGATCATTAAAGTCCATCCAATCAATAATACATTACATTTAATTAAAAATAGATTAAAATAATCAATGTCAATTCGAGTACTTTAATAATTTATGATAATGTCATGATTGCTGAATCGGTGCACCTGCAACTGACCCGTTGGCGCCAACAGCCCTGATCGCTGATTGGTTCCCTGACTCTCTTTAAACCCCCGGCTTCCAAGAGGAAGCTGTCAGACCGTCTGTGAACCTATGCTTTCAGCTAGGCAAGCTCTGCACTATCCAACATTCTCCTGCCCTGTTTTTTTCTGCCTGATACCTGTTGCCGACCTGTTTTTGGATCCGTTACTGCCCTTGCTCCTCCGTCCCCGCCATCGACCTGTTTTCCCGCTGCCTACGACTACCCTCGCTCGACACGGAAGTGCCACTTCTTCGTTCCTGCCACCAGCTACCCGTGTCCGACGATCATCGGACCGTGGAGGCAAGCACTGCTCTCTACTTATCAATAAAACTGAGTAAAACGAACGCTATTGGGTCCTGTCTCCGTTTCTGGCTTGTGACAGATAATGCCTTAAGTTTAACTTTGTTATCATATTAGTCAACAACTGAATATTTAATTGTTTTGATAAATTTCAAGAAATTAAATTCAATGAAATTCAATATTTTTTGTGTCATTTTTATTGTAAAGATTGGAAAAAACAACAACAGGTTGATAACGAGCCCCTTATCTGGGCAACGATAAGAATGTATTAAAAAAACAGCAAGATTCATTAAAATACCTTTTGAGGAATTTAAGGAAATACAGTAGCATTATGGTTTTTTTTCTTCTTTTATCTTTGGGCTTCACTGCCTATCATACACCTACTCGGTTTGTTTTAAAACAGCCACCTGCTTGGCATTTGACGGTGCCCCTTTAAAAGGGGCAGGGCTCAGGCTTCATAGATCGGCTCTCACAAAGGAGACACGGATGAAAACCAGTTAAGAATGAATGCGCGTACTTACTTAAGTAACGGCTTCAAAGGAGCCTAATGTAGTGGAGTAAGAGCACTGTTTCTTCCTCTCAAATGGACTCAAGAAAGTCATAAGGATAATGATATGAAAATACTTTCAGAAGTAAACGTAACCCGTTACTACCCACCTCTGAAACGCTTTTACGAGAGAAAACTGCTGTTCACGCTTTGTGACATCACCCTATACTTCCTGGCAAGCTCTCCGATGGTGTTTTACAGCTGGCAGTCAATCTGTCACCCAGTAAAAACTCTCAATGTGTGTCAACAGGACTTTTCTTTTAGCAGGTTAGCGAACTCGCAGCTGCCTCACACTCATGATTTAAGTTTCCGACCCGTCGTAATGACTTCCACAGGTTTCGTAACCCCTGGGGCCCGAACGTGGGACAGGTCCAACACAGTTCTCTTAATTAACAGTGGCGGGCCCTGCATGTGATACCTAAGACTTCGTGTGGACTTGCCTGATTTAATTCACGTCTTAAAAAAGTGCTAAAAAATCGGACAAATAATACTACAGTTTTCCCCTCTATTTTACGCTTGATACTTTCCACACCTGAACGCGATAGGTGAATATAAAGATTTATTTTTAAAAAAGGACGTGTGTAAAGATGGGGTGCCTTGAGGTTTCTTAAAAAAGTTGAAACTAGGTTTTTTTCCCATTAAATATGTGTTAACAATGCCTTTATAATTTGTTTCCACCTATTTGATTTTATCTTACTTTTAGCTTGTTCCTAGACTCGCAACACATTGGGGAGCAGGAAAGGGGGGAGGAGGGGTGGAGAGGGATTTCATGCTCATTACCAGGTTTTTTTTGTTAGTTTAGCCTGCAAATGGTATAAGTAAGAAAAAAGCCCGTTTTAATTATAGTCGAAACACTAACCCGAACCCTTAAAAAGATGAAAAAAGAAGAGTTTCTTGGTTTCTTGCTGACCTAGGCTGCAATCTTGACTTTAAGCCAGGAGATGGCGGAAGAGAGTCACAAAATTTGAAGTTGTAAACACCCCCTTTCAAGACTTGATAATAATAATAATAATAATTTCCTTTGTATTGTCATTCTTTGTAACAATGTACACAGAACGAAATGTCGATACACCTGACCCGTTGTAGCGAGTCGATGCAGCCGCAGCCAACAGAGGGCGCCGCCATTATACCAATTAGGTATGTCTCGGCCGAGGCGCGAACCAGCGACCTCCCAGTCTCAAAGCGGGCACACTACCATCTAGGCTGATTTGTATTTAATAGCCCTAGTTGTGTAAAGACCAAAGATTGCAAAATGCAAAGCCATATTTTCAAATTGTTGTACTAACAGCCAGAGCGCTTCATGTCAAAAAGACCAATAATCACAAGGGACGAGCTTTCAAAATGGCTGATGGGATATCAATCAACAAAGAAACAAAAACCCAGAGCTGTCAAAATGGCTGATAGTAGGATATTCAACAAAAACTGAACTTTAACGGCCTCAGAAAAATGTATGTCACCAGAAATGTAGCCTCCGTCTATATCACCATAGTGTCCAGGATATTCTGCAAATAAAAACTTGTCAAGAAGTAGTTCATCTCCAGTCTCTGATTCTACCAACATTCTCATCACCTGAAGTTCAACCAACAAGCAAACATAGAAAACTACTGTCTTTCAACAGTAAACATAACTCAAATACAAATAAAATAATATAAGATACATGTACTATCACAAAACACATGCATTTGATTTCAAAGGTTTAGGGCCTTCTACCTACTATGGATGCTGGTTTATTTGCTACTTACATTCCACAGCTGGGCCCTAAGGCATGTGATAGTCCTGTGATGCAGGCATCTGCTTCATGTCATCTACTTTTCTCTCGTAAGCTAGTACTAAAGTTTTTTTTTTCCACTGTTTTTTCTCCCTGACCTCTCATGTTAGCCACTCGGCTGCTGCCTAAGACTCGGTGCTAGCCACAAATTTCATTGTTGGCTTCTCCCCGTAAATAAAGTTTGATTTCGGTGTCATTCGCCTTCCGCAGCTGCTCATGCAAGTAAACGTCGCTGATTCGGTGATTCGGGGCATTGCCGTTTGACAATTTCTGGTTGGCTTTTACTGGCCTTTTCTGTATCTTCGGCTTGTAGCTGCTTAAAGGGATTATGAAAGACCAATTTAATTTTCAATTATGCACAGAACCTGTGGTGTTTTTCCCCACAATGTTGCAAAATTCCAGGACCCTTAACACTTAGGAAGCAGAAAGTGGGGTTAAGAGTGATTTCATGCTCGTTCTCATTTTTCTTTTTTTGTTCGTGTAGCGTGAAAATGGGCGACCCGAGAATTTTGGTTTTAAAGTTGCTTGATCTTGCATATATTCTCTACAGTTGTGACGTCAAAACAAGACTCTAAAAGGATACCCAAATTCTAAAAGTTACAAAATGTGAGAACATAGTACACGTTTTTTGCATAATATCGATATATATATATATATATGTCATTGGTATATCCCAATTATTTTCTGAGATAATTATTTTGAAGACAGCCCATGTTGTCTTTGACTTCCCAGTACCCTATCAAGCTAGTCACCCTATTGGTTGACATGTTAACTAGTCGAAAAGGTTTTAAGTGTTTTAAGCCAAGTTTTGGTTGTCTAGGTGTCGCAGATGGGTGCAGCAATGGTACTACAAATAGGAAGCAGCCAAAATGGGGCGAACTGGCAAAAATAACACATAAGAGGGGCTAAACCAGCCAGGACACGGCAGACTAGCCGGCAGAGATGGCTAACCGGGACGGAACGGCGGGAAAACGGGAGGCTGGCTCACCGAAAACATGCAGTAAGCAGCCAGTGTGACCGCGGGCCAATGAAAAATAAAATTACAGCATCAAACATCAACAAATGATCAATTTAGTAAGTTTTTCCCGAGTTGCACATATATTCCAAACTTTTGACATTACAAAGTGGTATATTTTATTGCGCGCTTTACTTTTACTGCAAAATATAATTAGTCTCCAGAATATTAAAAAGAAAAAAAGAAAACATGTGCATTTTCAAAACTTGAAGTGGCAATCTTTTGCCAAAATGGAAAGCGGTTTATTCACGCAAAAATACTTCCAAAAAAGTAGCCATAGACTAAAATAGTAGTCTCGAGTCAAGATATTTATATTTGATATTTATATTTGAGTAAATTCGAAATCAGAAATTGTTTTCAAGGGGAGAGAAGAGGTAGTCTAACATGTAAAGCGGTAGTATGTGGGAGTATGGTGTCAGGACCAGAACGGAAACAGGACCCACTTGCGTAACGTTTACCACAAGTTTTATTGAAGGAACGAGGAAGGGCTGCGCCCACAATCCGGTGTTCCCTCTCGTACTCGGCTTGTGATCCGAACACGGAAGTGGATCTTCTGTGGCGAGCGATGGCGGTGTTGGAGACGGAAAAAAAAAAACGGGGCGTACGGGACAGGAGAGCAAAAACGTGGTCGGGGTTGGAAGCGAGTCGTAAGCCAGAACGGGAGAGCAGACGTGATCTGGGTCGGAAACGGGTTGTAGCCAGAGACAAACGGGAGCAAAACAGGACAGGCGGGGGTCAGGGTCGAAAAAGGCTTGCCTTGTATACGCGGATATTCCTTGATGGACTGACAACCGGGGATTGACAGGACAGGGTTCAAATAGTGACGGATGGCGCCAAATGAGCGGGCACAGGTGAATCACATTGGTAATCATGACATATGGTTACGTTGAATCTTTCTTGTTCTTCTATTCAAAATCAGGGTAAAAAGCCACAACCTTGTTTTCTTTTTTACCCTCTATAAAATATTCTTTTCCAAATACTAACCCACCATGCAATCATGTAATCAAATTACTCATTCTTATTTCCTTCCGTTATGTTTTAGTAAGGAAAAGCAAGGACGATAAGCCAAAATGAAAAATGCGAAACAACACATCCAGTGCAGCTTTTCAGGAGAAGGGAATCAGACCGTGCCGCCCTTGGCTGCAGGGCAAAGACTGTGACGCTGCTGGGATAAATAGGGGTCTGCACCGTCTATCTGGGTGGGGAGACCACAGGGGAAGCCCAGACAGGAAATCAAAAGAGCACGCCCGAAGGCTGCTTGTTGAAGAAGGTCAACCAAGTAGTATTTAGGTTAAGAAAGCTTCCATTTATTATCTCCGGAGGGCTTTTTAGCAAGATTTGAGGAAAGACTCAAGACGAAAAGGAAGGTCAAATTCCAAAATCAATTTATAGAGCGGTAGATATGTTTGTTAAGTTTGTGAGTGTTTCTGTTATGTCTGCTTGCTTCTTTTATGGAAACGCGGACGAATGAGGACGAGACAAGCGGATGTTGGAGAGGAGGTCCGTGCTCTCGTCTCGCTTTCCGGCAGATACTTGAGACGGAAGGAATGAGTGGCATGGGGCCCTCACAAAGAGACAAAGCCCAGCGTCGTCTTTGAAGAATCTCTCGTTTGTATCGCAGCGGTGGGTTGTTAACCCAAAAAGGGGACCCCCGCGACACCCCTGTTGAGCAACATGAAAGGATACAATTCCCCTCATCCTGAAAAGAAAATGATGGATCAGCTGCCGAAAACTTGAGAAGATGTGAATGTCGGCGGCTGCTTGGAAGGGAATTCGATTGAGCAGTTTATGTTCCGGTGCCTGAACGGACACTTTAGTTCCTGAACCGCAGCCACTACAGTGATCGTTTAAAAACTGTGACGATGAGAGGAGAGGATGGAAACGCAAGTTTACCGTTTTAGTAGAGCTCAAGGGGAAAAACTAAAGGCGCTCCGCACAGTAAGGAGTTGAGGCAGCAAGAGTCTCATCTCATCAGCTGCACCGCTTTATCCTCAGTAGGGTCGCAGGGGTGCTGGAGCCCATCCCAGCAATCATCCGGCAATGGGCAGGGGACACCCTGAACTGGTTGCCAGCCAATCACAGGGCACACTGGGACAGACAGCTCGGTCGCTCATTCACACCTAGGGAAGATTTGGACCGGCCAATCTACCTGAAATGCATGTCTTTGGAATGTGGGAGGAAACCGGAGTGCCCGGAGGAAACCCACACAAGCACGGGGAGAACATACAAACTCCGCACGGTAAGTCCGGTAGCTGGATTTGAACCCACACAGGAGGTTCCCAAGACCTTAGAATTGTGCCGCACACGCGCTAACCACTGCGCCGCCGTGCTGCCCGGCAGCAAGAGTATCGTCCCAAAATACTCAGGGGTGAATAAAAACAAATGTCTTACTAAGCACAAAGCAGGCGTGTAGATTTCAGAGAAGTGTTTGGAGAAGGAGAGAAAGGCTCAGTAGTTGCTCAGTGTTGTGCTTGTCATGGTTGCCATGGCGCCCAATTGGCCCCGCCCGTGTGGCGCCAGCTGCGGCTCCTTGACAGATAGGCTTTCCGTCTGTTTAAGCTCAGTGCTCTCACTCTTCTTTTGTCAGTCTGTCAACGCACCACGACATAGGGTTTGACTCGATCCTGCTTCTTGTTGGTATTTCCTGTCCGGTATTGTTCCCGTTTATTATTTCTTGTTTAATATCGGTTTCCAGTTTCGTTCCCGTCTAGTTTGTCCTGTTAAATTTTGATATCCTGTTTTGATAACAATCCTGTCCGTCCCATTGTTTAATATCGGTTTCCAGTTTCGTGCCCGTCTAGTTTGTCCTGTTTAATTTCGATATCCTGTTTTGATATCAATCCTGTCTGTCCCGTCCTGTCTGGTATCGACCCATCTGTCCGATATCTCCTCCGGCAATTGGTATCTATCTCGTCGGCCTCTGGCTTCCTATCATTCCACGCCAGACTGCTGCCTAACATGCATGACTCCCCATTTCCTGTGAAATAAAAGGCTTGTGTGAGAAACATCACGCCTTTGGGTCCTGATCCTGTTCCGGTTCATAACAGTGCTTAGTTATAGGCGTATTGAGAGGAGCCAGTTGAGGTGGCTCGGGCATCTGATAGGGATGCCTCCTCTATGCGTCCCTCGGGAGGTGTTCCAGGTATGTTCTACCAGCAGGTTTCCCAGGGAACAAACCAGGACACACTGGAGAGACTATCTCTCTAGGCTGGCCTGGTAACGCCTTGGGATCCAGTGGGATATGCTGGATGAAGTGGCTGGGGATAGGGAGGTCTGATCTTCCTGCTGAGGCTGCTTCCCCCCTGGCCCAACCCTCGAAAAGCGGAAGATATCTGACTATCTACTTTTTGCAAAGTAAGACACACTTTAAACCTATTGTGTTGTGTGGCTTTGGGAGACTACAGAGGAATATCGCACTTATCAGTCATGTAAGTGTCATGAACCGGAACAGGATCAGGACCCAATCGCGTAACGTTACTCACACAAGCCTTTTATTTTACAGGAAATGGGGAGTCATGCACGTTAGGCAGTAGTCTGGCAAGAAATGATAGGAAGCCAGAGGCCGACGACATCGATACCAATTGCCCGAGTAAATATCGGACTGATGTGGACGATACCGGACAGGGCGGGACAGACAGGATAGATAATGAAACGGGATATTGAAAATAAACAGGCCAAACTACACGGGAACGAAAACTGGAGAGAATAATAAACAGGACAAAAATAGACGGGAACGAAACTGGAAACCGATATTAAACAGGACAAAAATAAACGGGAACAATACCAGATTGGGAATACCAACAGGAAACAGGACCGAGTCAAAACCCACGTCTTGCGGGGCAGAGGATCGTTGACGGACTGACAAAGAAAAAATGAGAGCACTGAGCTCAAAAAGACGGAAAGCCAATCTGTCAATGAGCTGCAGCTGGCGCCCCACGGACGGGGCCGATTGAGCGCCATGGCAACCGTGACATTTATTTGAATTTATTACAAATAAAGTTTTTTTTCTTTTTGAATTTTTAGAAATGTCTGCCGCCAGCTTTTAAATTAATCCTCCTCCTCTGAAATGCTAATAATCGGTACCGGCCGGAAAAAACCCCAATCGGTCGATCCTTAATCTTGACTATCATTGTGAGTATATACTTTCAAAACTTTTTATACAGTTAATGGGAACAGTACGTCTCAACAGGGGAAAATAGTTATTTAAGAGAGGAAGTAAAAATAGGTTTCAGTGCTCCACGGGTTGACATAGCCCAGTTAGAACGTAATACTCCTTAACGTCTTGTGCGATTTCCTGCAAAATTCTCAACAGAGATCTTAACTTTGTGCATCAAGGGAGCAGAAACACGGTTTGATTTTTTTGAGGAGGGCTGTGGTTTTTAAGGTCGTTTCAAATGGAAGTTAGCATAGCGGAGGAGCTGGAGGGAACTCGAAACGAGGTCAGTGGGATTCATCTTCACGAGACGGCGACTGTCCGCGTCGAGCATCTCGACAATCAATCAAGCGTCCGACCGCCGTAACTCAATTTAAAGAATGCGTACCGAACTGTTCCGTCCCTGGGAAAACGGAATTAGCATGGAAACGTGGTCCGCGCTTCCATGATGGACAAATGAGTTTTGACAGTGCAATTTAAGATAGAATGTACATATTCAAGCCCACGTTCGTCGCCTTCGGGGGAAAGAGTTGTGATTTATTTACAGCGGCGGGAGCGATTGCAGCTGTGCTCCTTGGCGACCGGGGAGAGACGTTATACTTTTTGTTCGCATGATCGTGTAACACAGGGATCTCAAACTCAACTTACTTGGGGTCCACTAGAACTAGGGTCTTAGTGAAGTTGGGCCGCATCGGGTTTTCGACGGCAGAAACTCGCTGAAAGTTACATGTGAGATGCATCCAAAGCTGTTTAAGGGGCCGGTCACACAGCCGTTTGCGGCTGAATCACGGCCAGAAATTTCTGCCTGTGAGGCGGACGCTGTTGAGACCGCCATATAGACGAGATACAGCAGTGCTTTACTCGCGGTCGGAAATTCACACGCGGTTGGCCGCGCGAAAAAGTTTTGAGCTGCTCAAAACTTTGAGCACGTGTTAACCGCGGGCGGCACACGAGGTAATGACGCGGAAATGACGCGGAATGACGTGCTCTGGCCGCAGCCAGGGCGTGGTTACACATGGGTAGGACGGGAAATTTCAGCAGGTAATCGTGGGTGGAGCACGGTAATAGCATGTTCTGCGCCTGTATCGCGGTGTTATTACGTGAAATTAGCGTGTTACGCGTGTGACGGTCAAACGCCTTTCTCCGCGTATATACAGCGCGATTTGCCGAGCACACGTCAGTTGTGCTCGAGACGTCAAGGGGTGAACATGGATCCCCGTCAGCGTAGTGACCTCGTCTTAATCCATTTTTATTTCTTGACATTGATTTTCATTTCATAACAAGATAATAAAATAAAAATGAAAAACTATTACAATAATAACATATTGGCTTCTTCGGTGCCATAGCTTGAAATCTTGATCTTCACGGGACTGTGTCTCGAGCGGTTATGATTTCTACAGCCTGGTGTTATGCCGAGAAATGCATCCCTGCCGAGATTTACGCTACTACAACCACTTTTACCTCGTTTTATCTCACTTTTATATCACTTTTAGGGAATGTAATGGCGAACATATAACCAAAACCACTTCGTCTTGCATTTGTTGGGAATGTAATACAACTTAAACCATTCCGTCTTTGTTTTTGTTGTGAACGTAATCGAACGGTAATGCACACCGTATATAAATCCTCCCCCCCTCGCGTGAACGCGCATTCTGCTGCGCTTCCAACAAAAGCGATCGTATTCTATATAAAACGCTTATTAAAACAATAAAGCGAGCTAATTATAACAATTGGGAGATCTTAGTCTATATAACGCGTTTATTTAAACAATAAAGTACGATCGTATTCTACAAAATGCGTTTGTTAACGCGGATGAAAAAGTCACCAACGTCAATGCACGCTTACAACAAAAGCGATCGCAGCAGAATGCGCGTTCACGCGAGGGGAGGGGTTGCGTAGGAGTCGGATTTGGGCACAACACCGGCTCGGGAGCTTTTATACCCGTGGTCCACACGAGAAAATGACGCAGAAATGACGCGATGAGGAAGCGGAACAGTCGCCGGCGTCTGTTTTGCGGGCATACCACCGATGAACAGCGGGTTGGCCAATTTTGCGCATTTTCCATCGCGGGCAACCACGGGCAAAAAAAACCCGCAAAATTTTAGCCTTGATTCAGCCGCAAACGGCTGTGTGACCGGCCCCTAAGTTTTAGTTTAACAGCAGTGACTATCTCTGGCAGCCCCCGAAAGTATTTTGTGATCAGTTTGCAAAAATTGAAATGTATTTCTTTTTCTCATATATATTAATTTCTTTTCAATCATGTAGCAACAAATAACACATCACAATACCATAAAAGTATCAACCTAGTTAAGAAGAAAACCATTTTTGGTGGTATTTTTCTTTTTTTGACATGGTCATTCCCCTCTAGAGTGACCTTTATCGCTACTGTCAGGACCAGAACGGAAACAGGACCCAATTGCGCTGCGTTAACTACAATATTTATTGAAGGAAAGAGGAAGGGCTGCGCCCACGATTCGGTGTTCGCTGGACGCGGAAAGCGATTGTGATCCGAACACGGAAGTGGATCTTCCGTAGCGAGCGATGGTGGTGTCAGGGATGGAAAACCTGGTCGGTAGCCGGGACTGGGAGAGCAAGGCGTGGTCGGGATCGGAAACGAGACGTAAGCCAGGACGCGATAGTAGAAGTTTTCGGGGACGAAAAAGGGTCGTAAGGCGGGATGGGAGAGCAGACGTGGTCTGGATCAAAACAGGTCTTAGCCGGAGACAGACAGGAACAAAAACGGGACAGGTGGGAGTCAGGGTCGAAAACACTGAGGTTCGCAGACGGACTGACAACAGGGGATTGACAGGACTGCGTTCAAATAGTGACAGGGAGCCAATCAGAATCCGCTGCGGTCTGCGCCAAATGAGCGGGCACAGCTGTGTCACATCAGTAATCATGTCAGCTACTTTAAGTTAAACTGGATGATTTTGTGGGACTGGGACCGGATTAATTGGTTTTTAGTTATTTCCTAAGGCAAAAATTAATATGCAGAAAGCCACTGTACATATTAAACTTGCTGCCCCTTTGTCTTGTTTTTGGATCATGGCCATAGTTGAATTGAGCAGACAATTGGACAAACTAAAGGGATTTGTAATGGGTAAAAGTCCGCTGTTGTTGCTGTTGTTTGCGCCCACCACCTTCTTTTCTATTTTAATCTTCCTCCACAAGCCTGAAAACTTGAGTTCACTTGAGAGTACATCGTCATTTTTCCGACATGTCTTTATGGAAATTATCCAACCGTCCCTTCTATTTTGCAGAAACATTTATTGGAGATGGAGCCAATTATTCTTATTTCCTTTTGTGTCAGTGTGTGGCAGCTGATGAATTTGGTCACTCTTAGGTCTCCCATTGTTTGAAGGCCCCCAAGGGCTAAAAGTGCGTCCCTGTAGTAATAACGCCATCAAACTTGTCCTCCTACTCTACTGTTTAATTATTTTGAGTCCTGATACGAACCATCTGCCCGCTTTGCCTGCTCTCAGTCACCCTCGGCACTAATAATTAGAGCAGGGGGGGACATACATCGTCTTCAAACATTATCCAGTAAATGTCACATATTATATATCTTTTTTTTTAAGTTATTAAATTCTACTACCTTAGGATAATCATTACCGTATTTTCCGCACTATAAGGCGCACCTAAAAGTCTTAATTTTTCTCAAAAGCTGACCATGCGCCTTATAACACAGTGCGCCTTATATATGGCTCAATATTAAATTCGTTAGGTCTCGCAACTTACTCAACAGCCGCCGACTCGATTTTCCCCCGAACGTGGAGTAGTCCGCGGTGTATGCGGGGATTTATATACCGGCGTTTCATTGGCTAACCAATGTGTCAATCATCATTTGAATCGATCACTATTGGCTGAAGTTATTCGGAGCCTCGGATTGGCTAGAGCGCCGAAACAAACCCTGCAATTGGCCGAAAAAGATGTGTCAATCATCCGTTAAATCGATCGCTATTGGCTGAAGTTATTTGGAGCCTCGGATTTGCTAGATGGCCAAAACAAACCCTGCAATCGGCCGAGTTTAGCAATGGCGAAGCAAGCTTAGCAAGATTGCTAAAGTACGCCATAAAGAAACATGTTTCATTAGTCTGTATATGTAAATATTCTACTCTCCTGGATTTACTTCACTCACGGTTGTAAGAAGACCGTGATTGCGTATCATTATTGAACGTGAAAACTTAGGTGAGCTATGCGGCTTTATATTTTTCCGGTATCTTGTTTTAGAACGATCTTGATGTTGCTGTGATGAGTTGAGTGAATTAAACTCAATTCCAAGTGTTTATTGTCATATGCACAGTAAAGTTGCGAGCGAAAAAGAAAATAGAAACTAAGGAATGTTTGGCATTTCTTGAATCCCAAGACTTTAACCTTCCGAATGATATTGGAAATGATGCATTTGAGTGACATCGTACGAACACCGCATCCGCACTTGTCTACGACACGTATTTGCTTCTTTGCAAGCTTTGGGAATGTTAAGGGGGTAATACGTTTGACTGAATCATCTGACTGTTTTGTCGACGTTCCCATTGTAGCGCCTTATAATCCGGTGCGCCTTATGTATGGAAGATATAGGACCAAAAACTATTTTTTGGGGGTGCGCCCTATAACCCGGTGCGCCCTATAGTGCGGAAAATACGGTATATTGGATACACTTTTAGAAGTGTCATTAAGGTGGAACGGTGGGTCCTCAAGTCAGACCAGTTGAGAACCACATCTCTAGATGACATTATACATTATTTGGATTTTTCTTACATTGCGACTTTTTTGGCTTTTGTTCTGAAACAATATTTCTGTTTTTTTTATACTCTAAGTATGCAATGTAGATAGACAGACGGACGGACGGACGGACGGACGGACGGACGGACGGACGGACGGACGGACGGACGGACGGACGGACGGACGGACGGACGGACGGATGGATAGATAGATAGATAGATAGATAGATAGATAGATAGATAGATAGATAGATAGATAGATAGATAGATAGATAGATAGATAGATAGATAGATAGATAGATAGATAGATAGATAGATAGATAGATAGATACTTAATTCATCCCGTAGGGAAAATCACACTTCCAGGAGTGTCCTTTTCTTGTTTATTAACAGATTAACAGGATGGCCTCGGGGTGCTGTGTTGTAGTTTAACAACAGTGGAGTGGATGGGGTCACACGCTAGGCCAAAAGTTCGACGTCCCTGCAGCAGATGGAAATCTTTGTGCCCAGGGTTACACCATCTCGTGTTCACGTAG
Source organism: Urocampus carinirostris (assembly GCF_059441175.1). Classification (NCBI taxonomy): domain Eukaryota; kingdom Metazoa; phylum Chordata; class Actinopteri; order Syngnathiformes; family Syngnathidae; genus Urocampus; species Urocampus carinirostris. Next base: position 8,279,167 of record NC_142368.1, read on the forward strand.
ATAGCGAGTCCGACTCCTCTCCGCTTCCCGCAGGCTTTTGTGTCTCTGTCTGTCTAACAGCGCTAAAGCCGGGTAGCTCCACATTAGCGTCCGGGATGCTAGATGTGAGCCACATTTCCGTAAAACACAGCAAACTGCTCTCCCTGTACGCTTTGATGTTTCTCACCAGCACAGCCAGTTCGTCGGTCTTATTTGGTAGAGAGTTCACATTTACCATGATTACGGATGGTACCGAAGGCTTATAACGCCGCTAGCCGCTTAGCTAGCTCCGGCTCTGCAGCCACGATAGGGCCCCCTCATCACGCCGGCACGAGAATTCTTCAGGGCAAGGAGTTGATTCCTCGAATAAACGCATTTTTGTGCGTTAAAACCCATCACGATAGGATAGAAAGTAATCCAATGTGTAGTTGTCAAACGGGATGAAAAACACCGAAGATAGAAGCAGACACTTAAAACAATAAATCACAAAAAGAGCGAAATAACACGGAGCTGCTGGAAAGGCTGCTGCTCGCGGCGGCCCCTACGATGTTATGTAGTTATTCAGTAAAAAAAAGAAAAAGTTTTTAGTGCCTAAAATCTTTGTGCTGTGTATATCATGATTATAAGCTAGCCCAAAGAGTTTCATTGTAAAAAGTATGGGTTTCGGATCGGTATCGATCGATACTACGCTGTATTTACTCGGATCGGATTGATACTGAAATCCCCCCTGTCGCCCACTCCTACTAATAATACTTGACAGGACAAAGTCTGCAAAAAAGCTTTCAGTCAGAGATGTAAAAACCTGTTACCTGATCAAATACAAAATATTTGAAGGGGGTCATACTCCGCGTCCTAACATTTGTCTGGGACCGATGCCAGATCGCAATCATGCTGACAACCTATTAATGTAAAGACCCTGGCGTGTGTCCCCGGAGAGGGTGTAAGGCTGCCACGTTTAATCAAATAATCTTGTCATCAAGTCCGTCAAAATACTTCCAGTAAATCTCACAGTTGTTCTTTGTCCTGGTGAGGGATCTTAGCTCATTCCGAAAACGTGAAATCTTCCAAAAAGTCATGCAAACCAAAAATGCTGAGAACCGCAAACACCCCCTGCAGAATTAATATTGTTAAACTGGAGTTTTTGTGGTATACCGTAAAAGTTGCAAGGCTTGAACACGTTTTCATCAATGGCGGGCCGTGCATTTCACACGTAGGCTTTCGGTAGTGCTATAGATAGATAGATAGATAGATAGATAGATACTTTATTCATCCCCTAAGGGAAATTCACATTTCCAGCAGCATCCCTGAGCTGAGAACAATACAATAATAAAGCCAAAAGAATACAATATACAAATACCCAGTGTGACGTGCAAATGCCCACTTTAGCATGTTATATAGAGTAACTAAATAGTGCTACACAGAACACATAATGCAGTAAGATTCGGTAATATCCAATGTAGGTGGTGTGGTTTAATGTGGGCCTTTACTCTGCCGGGTGGAGTTAAAGAGCCTCATGGCATGAGGAAGAAAAGATCTCTTCAGTCTGTCCGTAGTACAAGACAGTGACAGCAGCAGCAGTATGTCCGAATCAATCCAACCATTAAAAACTATTATATGGCTATAAAACATTTTCACATAAAAGAAAAAAAATCAACGATATGTTATGATTACTGATGTGATTCACCTGTGCCCGCTTATTTGGCGCCAACCGCCGCGGCTTCTGAGTGGCTCCCTGTCACTATTTGAACCGAGTCCTGTCAATCCCCTGTTGTCAGTCCGTCTGCGAACCTCAGTATATACTAGGCAAGCGTTTTTTGACCCTGACTCCCACTTGTCCCGTTTTTGCTCCCGTCTGTCTCGGGCTTCGACCCGTTTTCATCCTGACCACGTCTGCTCTCCTGTCCCGGCTTACGACCTCTTTTTGTCCCCGACTACGTCTACTCTCCAGTTCTGGCTTACGACTCGTTTCCGACCCCGACCACGCCTTGCTCTCCCAGTACCAGCTACCGACCCGTTTTTCCGTCCCTGCCACCGCCATCGCTCGCTACGGAAGATCCACTTCCATGTTCGGATCACAATCTGAGTACAAGAGCGACTTGCTTCCCGCGTCCAGCAAACACCTGATCGTGGCCGCTGCCCTTCCTCTTTCCTTCAATAAAACTTGTGAGAAACGTAACGCAACTGGGTCCTGTTTCGGTTCTGGTCCTGACACAATAACCTCATACAGTTGTAGTATCATTTAAGAATATAGCCAAATTTTACTCACTAAATATCATTTTTGTTTGTACACAAAATCCGTCCTGCTTTCTTTCCTCAAGAAGAGTTTGATTACTGTTGTGCAGATGATCTGTAGAAGTCAGTTCCAGTTTTAGTAGAGTAACTGTAAGTTTTTTGCATCGCTATTGAAACTCATGCTGTAGGTCTAGCCTTTCCTGTTGTATTGCTGTCCTAAGTTTGTTATCGGATTTAGGGCTGAAAAAGTCCGTTCGACATTTTTCTTCACAGCCAATCATGGTTTGTGAAACCGCTGAGGTTGATTTAAGCCTTCTAGAAGGCCCTGGCCCCACCAACTCAAAATCTGATTGGCTAAACCGACAGCTTTGTGGAACTCTGATGTTACAGTACTGTCACGGTTGCCATAGCGCTCAATTTGCCCCGCCGTGTGGCGCCAGCTGCGGCTCGTTGAACGATTGGCTTTCCTTTAATTTAAACTCGATACTCTCATCCACCCTTTGTCAGTCCGTCAACGAAACTCTGCCCCGCAAGATGTGTGTTTTGACTCGGTCCTGTTTCCTGTTGGTATTTCCTGTCCGGTATTGTTCCTGTCTATTTTGTCCTGTTTAATATCGGTTTACAGTTTCGTTCCCGTCTAGTTTGTCGTGGTTAATTTCGATATCCTGTTTTTGTTCCTGTTTATTTTGTCCTGTTTAATATCGGTTTCCAGTTTCGTTCCCGTCTAGTTTGTCCTGTTTAATTTCGATATCCTGTTTTGGTATCGACCCCATCTGTCTGATATCTGCTCGAGCAATTGGTATTAATCTTGTCGGCCTCTGGCTTCCTGTCATTCCATGGCAGACTGCTTCTTAACATGCATGACTCCCCATTTCCCGTAAAATAAAAGGCTTGTGTGAGGTTCCGGTTCATGACAAGTACACGATCTTCAGGATTTTTCCTCAGGGTGAGCCTAGCAACAACAAATTGCTGATATGTGATTGGTTAAATGCTTGAATATAATAGACCTTCTTCCAAAAGTAAGTTCAACTTAACTTTATTTATCTTTATAGAGCATATTATTTTATTAAATGTTTATTTTTCAATAAACAAAACAATACAGGTTACTTATACAAGCCTTAAACATACTTATATAAACCTTAAACATACAAAATATAGCACTGAAGCAACTTACGAACAAATTCAAATCTCGTTTGTAAGTAGGGGAGCGTCTGTATACGTTTTTTGTTTTTATCATTTTACTGCTTTTTTTTTGTCTGTCTCTTTTGACCTTTGTTCTGAAACAGTTGTAGTAGAAATATGTATTTGTTATATTGTAAAAGTTGGAGTTATTTAATAAAAAAAGGCATGTCAGTGCCTGAAATCTCTGTGTGCTGTGTTTATAGTAATTATAAACCAACTCAAGAGGGAGAGGTTAAGTCAAGTCAAGTCATGTTTATATGTATAGCCCTTAATCACAAAGAGTCTCAAAGGGCTGCGCAGATCAAAGACTATTGCAAACTATTGTTACAGAAAATTATGTCACCACCCCCGCATCTAAAACCTACAGGGAAAATAATACACATATTATCAACATAAAATATACGTTATTCATATGCTATAGAGTAGAAGTGTGTTTTAAGCTTAGATTTAAACATTTCCACTGAGGTTACAGATCGGATATCAGGGGGAACAGCACCAGGGCCCGAATGGAGAATGTTCTCGAACCTACGGATTTCTTGTTGGCTCTTGAGTTTTCAGAGCGAAGGCTCCAGACCGGAACATAGGGGGAAATTAAATATGAAAGATATGAGGGAGCAAGTCCATGCATAATTTTGTATGCTACCAACAGAACCTTAAAATGAAGTCAAGTCAAGTCAAGTCATTTTTATTTGTATAGCCCTTAATCACAATTAGTCTCTAAGGGCTTCACAAGTTATTACATATAAGATTAGGTTACTCGTATGCTATAGAGTAAAAGTGAGTTTTAAGCTTAGATTTAAACATTTCCACTGAGGTTGCAGATCGGATCTTAGGGGGAAGAGCATTCCACAACACCGGTGCCCGGATGGAGAACGCTCTTGAACCAGCGGAACACTTCTTGGCTCTTGGGATCACCAGAAGACCGGTGCTCTCGGAACGAAGGCTTCGGGCCGGGACATAGGGGGAGATCAGATCTGAAAGATATGAGGGGGAAAGTCCATGTATGATTTTGTATAATAATAGGAGAACCTTAAAATCGCATCTTAGGCTAACAGGGAGCCAATGCAGGTTAGCCAAAACTGGAGTGATGTGATCGTACTTTTTTGTCCTTGTTAAAAGCCTCGCTGCCGCATTTTGTACCAGCTGGAGACTCTTGAGTCTGGTCATCGGAAGACCGGAAAGTAGTGCATTATGATTTCCGCATCCGACTGAGACAGTATAGGACGAATTCTAGCAATGTTACGGAGATGGAAGAAAGCGGTTCTAGTAATTTTCTTCACATGTGTTTGAAAGGACAGATCGGGGTCGAAAATGACACCTACATTTTTAAGTGAGTCGCTCTGTGTGATGTGGCAATTGTCTATGTTCACAGCGGTTTTAGAGAACAAGTCACGGGACTTAGATGGACCAATAACTAACATTTCAGTCTTTTCAGAGTTAAGACGCAGGAAATTGAGTGACATCCACTCCACTCTTTTATCTCAGTGAGGCAGGCCTCCAAATTTCCATGAAATGAAATGAAATGATCTGCATTTATATAGCGCTTTTCAAGTCAATGACTTCCCAAAGCGCTTTACATGGCTGAAAATACCCAAAGTTCAGTGTTTTACCCAAGGACACTTCGACATGTAACACGGACGAGCCGGGATTCGAACTGGGATCCCTTGATCCCAAGACGAGCGCTTTACCTCCTGAGCTACTGCCGCCCGATGTAAAATCACATCTTGAGCTAACAGGGAACCAATGCAGGTTAGCTAAAATCAGGGTCATGTGATCAAACTTTCTTGTCTTAGTTCAAAGCCTCGCTGCAGCATTTTGTACCTACTGAAGACTCTTGATTTTGGACTTTGGGAGACCGGAGAGTAGTGCATTACAGTAATTGAGACGGGAAAAAAAAAACACGTGAATTATAATCTCCGCATCTGACTGAGACAGCATAGGACGGATTTTAGCAACGTTGTGAAGATGGAAGAAAGCTGTTCTAGTAATATTCTTCACGTGTGTTTGAAAGGAAAGATCGTGGTCAAATATGACACCTACATTTTTGACTGAGTCACTCTGGGTGATATTACATTTGTCAATGTTCAGCACGGCATTTAGATGGGCCAATAACTAACATTTCGGTCTGTTCAGAGTTAAGGCGCAAGAAGTAGAGTGACATACACTGCATTATCTCAGTGAAACAGGCCTCCAAATTTCCACAATATAGTGTGGCAGATTCCTCCATCGGAAGATATAGTTGAGTGTCCTCTGCGTAGCAATGGAAACTGATATTATACTTGCGAATAATATCACCTTATGGAAGCATGTAAATGCTGAAAAGAAGGGGGACAAGTACTGAACCCTGCGGAACACCACAGGTAACACTAACGGGCTCAGATGTCATTTCACCATATTTAACACAGTGTGTCCTATCTGAGAGGTAGGATTTGAACCATAAGAGGACGGTTCCTGAGAGACCAATCCATTTTTCCAACTGTTCTAGTAAGCTATTCAATTACACAACAACCATGACATTTCCAAGTAAAAAGTATTACTACGGGATCGATACCGATGCATACTACCTTTTATCTACTTGGGTTGGATCGATACCAAAATTTCCAGCATGTATTCTATGTATATTAAAAATAGCCTTTTTGTCCAGCATCTGTTTAGAAAGCGTGTGGTCCGACTGTCGAAAAATGATGCACCCCATCCAAGTTGCTCATCTTTGCCTCAGGCCAGGGAGATGTTACCCAAGGGACAAAAATCAGGTCCAGCTGGTAAATAATGCCTGCCTAGGGGCTCGTCTTGTTCGCGGGCCAAAGCCGAAGGTGGCGATGCCAAAGGTATGTCTTCCTTGGAAGTGTTGTCCTGTTGTAATAAAGATACCGAATATCTGTTTCGCATTACCCCTTGCCTCCCGAGGCTCTTACAACAGCAGTACTCCGGTAATGAGAGCCACATTCTTGCTGCAGGGAGTGACTACTATGAGTAAGGTTGTACTGTAGCATAAAGTCGAACATTTTTGTGTCCGTGCCTGTGATGCGAGACTCAAGAATCGAGCAACCTATCTAGGGCTTGGAATTGTTTGCGAATATATACTGTGACGTTATTATTAATATCATGTTTCTCTACTTACGTTACTACTAGTCCATTTTTATATTACTCCGCTACTTTATAGATGCGGATCATTAACTATATTGTCCATTAATTGTTGAGTTATTGTCACATGCATCGCTTGACCAGTAGAAAAATGCCTGAAATGTATTTATATTTACCTACAAACTAAAACTGAGTTTTCAGTAAGCTGAATTTCTCCTCCTGAGGATATTCTCCCTAATGAAATGAAATTAAATGATCTGCATTTATATAGCGCTTTTCAGGTCAAGACTTCCCAAAGCGCTTTACAGTGTGCTTCACATTTCCCGTGCAGCCATGTGAGGCGCTAACCTGCTTATTGGGGGCATTAGGGGTTCAGTGTCTTACCCAAGGACACTTGGACATGCAACACAGAGGAGCCGGGATTCGAACTGCGGTCTCTTGATCCCAAGACGAGCGCTCTACCCCCTGAGCCACTGCCGCCCCCATAAAAATTTGAAATGAAATGATGTGCATTTATATAACGCTTTTCGAGTCAATGACTTTCCAGAGAGCTTTAAAATGTGCTCCACATTTCCCAATAGCGGCCTTGCAGCCATGTAAGGCTGCTAACCTGCTTATTGGGGGTATTGGGGGTTCAGTGTCTTACCCAAGGACATGCAACACGGACGAGCCGGGATTCGAACTGGGATCCCTTGATCCCAAAACGAGCACTCTACCTCCTGAACTACTGCCGCCCCTCTAATGTATATACTCGTATAGAAGCGAAATTTCTAACTATAGAATGAAATATTGAAATCAGGAAGTATATTTGGTTGCTTGTCAACAGTAGTTATTGGTAGCATCGCATGGAGAAGGGGGTATTTTTTAACAGGAAAAACAAACTAACGAAAACTCAAAAATGAACATGGAATTTACAGTAAAAGCATGCAGAATTTGGGTATTTTCATTTGTAAAATTCTTTTTGCTATACACCATGACTTGAGAAAAAAGAAAACGTCCTTGGTAGTACCCTGAAATGGAGATCTTCGAGTGCTTTGAAACCCAGAGATGAAATGGATATGGGGTGTCTCGGATAAATGTTCGTTTTAAAGTTCTCAAGATTATACGAGCCAACAAATGTGAAGGCTTCACTGCTTCGACAGGTTTGTATATACATTTTTATTGCATTTTTTTCTTATGTGGATATTTTAAGGCAGTTTAAGGGGGTCGGCTTCCTTAAATGTCATGATTGCAGATTCGGGGCACCTGCGACTGCCCCGTTGGCGCCAACCGCCACGGGACCTGGTTGGCTGTTGGACTCTTTTTTAAACTCCCGTCTTCCAAAAAGAACCCGTCAGACCGTCTGTGAACCTATGGCAAGCTTTGTACTCTTCGACACTATCCTGCCCTGTTTTCCTGCCTGATACCTGTTGCCAACTGCTTTTCTGGACCCGTTTTTGTTTTGCTCCCCCGCCCTGGCCATCGACCCGTTTTTCCGCTGTCAACGACTACCCTCGCCCGACACGGAAGTGCCACTTCCGCGTTCCTGCCATCTGCTACCCGTGACCGACGATCATCAGATCGTGGATGCAAGCACTGCTCTCTTTCTTAATAAAAACTGAGTAAAACAAACGCTATTGGGTCCTGTCTCCGTTCCTGGTTTGTGACATACAAGTATGTATGGTAATTTCTAACTAGATGGTTACTTTCAGAGTAACTTCCTGTTTTTTGGTGTCCATCACAGTGCCGCCACCATGCTTAACTGTTGGCATTATGTTCTTTTTGTTAAATGCTGTGCCATTTTATGCCCGATGAAATGGGATGCATACCTTCCAAAAAGTTCCATTTTTGACTCATCAGACCATAGAAAGTTTCTCCAAAAGTCTTGAAGATAATCGAGATGCTTCTTCCACGAATGTAAAACATTCTTATGTGACAACAGGTGTTTGAGTCATGAACAAAGACCTTAACTGGGCTGCTTTGCTGCCTCTGGAACAGGACGAGTTGCTGTAGTTGACGGAAAAATGAATTCTGGCATTTACCTGAAGATCCCAGAGGCCGTGCCCTCAAACTCATGCGCTTTGGATCAGGCAGCAGGTCAACAATCCGAAACACACTAGCACATTCACCTCTGAATGGTTAAAAAATAAAGAAGAAGAAGGTTCTGGAGTGGCCAGGTCAAAGTCAGGATTTAGATTCAATTGAGATGTGGTGGTGTGACCTTAAACAGGCAGTTCAAGCTGGAAAACCTTCCAGTATGGTAGCTTTCGCATAATTTTGCAAAGAAGAGTGGGCCAAAACTCCTCTACAGCGTTGTCAAAGACTCACTATCGTAAACGTTTCTGTTATCGCTGGCAAAGGTGGCCCAACTCGCGATTAGGTTCAGGGGGCAATACATTTTTCAAATAGGACCGGATAGGTTTTGATTTTTTTTTGTGTGTGCTTTGATAAATGGAATCAACGTTTCAAAACTTTTGATTTTACATTTTGATTTCCTTGTGTCATGATTACCGATGTGAATCACCTGTGCCCGCTCCTTTGGCGCCTACTGCCTCGGACTCTGCTTGGCTCCCGGTCCCTATTTAAACTCATTCTTAACTGCCTCCTTTTGTCAATCCGTCTGCGAACCTCAGTTAACACTAAGCAAGCATTTTTCGACCCTGACTACCACCTGTTTTTTTCGCCCGTCTGTTCCCCAGCTTCGACCCGTTTTTTATCCTGGCCACGTCTACTCTCCCGTCCCGGCTTTCGACCTCTTTTTGTCCCCGACCACGTCTACTCTCCTTTCCTGGCTTACAACTCGCTTACGACCCTGACCACGTTTTTGCTCTCCTGGCTACTGACCCGTTTTTCCCTTCCCGACACCGCCAATGCTCGCCACGGAAGATCCACTTCCGCGTTCGAGCGACCTGCTTCCTGCGTCCAGCAATCACCGGATCTTGGGAACAACCCTTTCTCTTTCTTCCAATAAAACTTGTGAAAAACGCACCGCAAGTGGGTCCTGTCTCCGTTCTGGTTTTGACACCTTGGGCTGTCACTTTGTGTTATTGAAATTGCTTTGATGATTCAAAACCTTTGTGAGTGATACATATGCAAAAACACTGAAATTGGAAAGGGGGGAAATACCTTTTCATGGCACTGTATATGCTAAAAAAAATGTTTAAGAACGCCATAGGTGTTTGATATATGAAGAATACATACCTGTCAACCTCCGCGGCTCCATGCCCTTACAAACTGTCGTATTTTCCCTTACAAAATACAAAAAAAAAAAAAAATTCTCCAAACATTTTTATTTATGTAGTTTAACATGTTATATTGTACATGTGTTTCGTTATATTATATATATTGTTAATTAACATTTTGTAACAAAGAATTAAGAACTTAGAATTAAGTAGAATAATACATTTTCTTATTCAAATTATGAATTCATTTTCTGCATTAAATTATTGTTTGTAATATACGGATTAAATGAATAACCACAAACCTGTCTTTTTTCATTTTCCTTTTTTTTTAACTTCTTTATACAACATAATAATTTGTAATATGATGCATCAAAGCAATTTTGAAAGCCGGCTCTGTTTAATGAGTTGAGCGGAAAAAGACGGTTCTCTAAAAAGAGACGGACTTCCTTTCACTACACAACTACCACGGAATGATGCATGATGGGAAATCCCCAGGCTGCAGACACATGCGCACAGTAGCATCAAACCGCTCGCTTCGTTTGCAACGGAAAAAAACGATACAGAGATAGAGGCTACCGCGGCGAACTCGTTTGACTTGATTGATTTGCCGTTTCGTGATAGTAGGTGTATACCGGATGGTACCCATAACTGACAAATTTGCGTTTTTCCTTACAGATTTCCTCGTACATCGTACACGTCTTTAAATGCATGATAAACGTACTTTGTACGGCAAAAACGTACAGGTTGACAGGTATGAGAATATCATTTCATTTGCGACCCAATTTTGCTTCCCAACAGCTCGAAACCGCAACACATCTCGAACACTAACCTCCGGGATAAACACCAGCACCCACCCGCTCTGGATGTCAGTCAGAGTCAGAAACATATTTGAGACATGCAGCAGGCGCATAGCAAAACATGCTTCCTCGGATCAAATATCATCAGATTGCCCATGAAATCAGTAATTCGATGAGTTGCAGTTGACGCACATTAAGCTCTTTCGAAAAACAACACAGGACTCTTCCTAACATAGAACAGGTGGAGCTCTTATCAACGTGACGCGAAACCTGACGTATATACGTGCGATTTCCCGTCAGTTGCATCAACTATTGGCATGTCGCAAAGTTCCAAATGGAACCTTTTCGGTCTATTCAATCAGATGCAAGTTGAGATAGAAGGAACATACTTTGCGAATGGAATGATGGATGTCCCGATATCCGTTGAAGTCGTTTAGGCACTGACGTAATCCAGATGCAGGCTTCGACATATAAATATAATAAAGACGTGAATAACCCAAAGCGTAATGTGTAATTCAGCTCGCGAAGAGCCTTGTCAATCAACGAACATACAGTACTCGATATGAGATTTGCCATTGTTTGTGCACACTGAAAGGATTTTTTTTAGAAAAGTTTACCCGCAATAAATATGACACTTAAATAAAAGTAGTATCGAACCACATTTTAGGGTCCCATTCCTTGAAAATTTCCCAAACCAACACACGCTTTATTGGCGTCAAGAACTTTTCGAGGTGTCTCCTATAGAAATCATATCATTTTCCATTATCATAATGTTTTAAATGATTTTTTGAGCCACCAGGGAGCGCCAAAGAGCTGCTTGCCGGCATATTAGAAAGTATCAAGCCTCAGGGAATGATTTCAGTTTAATAAATCACAAATAGATGACATCATTGGCTTTGTCCACACATCGAGGAGCCCCCATTTGCTAGTTTTGTTTCCTGTACCCAGCGATTGAAGTGTGTAGGCAGCCTAGTGAAGAAGTGTGGTCAGAAAAGCGAACATATGGATAGGTACAGATTGTTTATTATTAAAAATATGACAAAGTCCCTTCGTCATCTTCGAGGCTGAGATGGATGGTGTTACGTGCATCGCTAAACCAGAAATATTATCAGTTCCAGAATGGATTAATAAGTAGATCTCAAATATCTCAGTGACAGTTACTGTCATGGTTTTGTCCAATGACTGTGACTCTACTGCCAGTTTTATGAGCTGCTGTGATCAATATCTATGACCCTAAAAACAAATCCATTCATAAATAATGGTCCACAGAATACTGTAGGGATTTTAGTGACGAACGAGGCGACAGTATCCAGAACACCAAAAGCAACAATGGTGATCTAAGAGGCAGGGGACCTCTAGAGTGATTGTAAAAGATTGTGATACAGGCCAAACTTGTTCTGGCCTCAGAGAAGAGAATGACTTTCTGGTTTTCTGCTAAGTCAGCAAAAACAAAAATGCCACGTCAGTTTTTGGCGCAATTTCACATCTCAAGTAACCTACCTGACTGCCTGTGAAAGTCATATCTAAACTCCTTCCCACTTTTCTTAAGATGAAAGACACAAACAGATATATATTTGGATCCCCAAACTAAAACCCTATCACCACCCTTGCTTTGCTCACGGGTGATTATAATGTCTCAGATTATCTAAGGGGCCGTAGGGCACCACACGGAGGCTGGTAGTCGCAATTGAACCCAGGATCTCTGAACTGTGAGGCGGACGTGCCAACCAGTCAGCCGCCGTGACTCCTTTTTACTATTTTTCACAGTTCATGCATCCCTTATTCCCATGGGATTATGGGGGCACCAATGAGGACGCTACTCTGGACAGCTTTCTCCACTGTTGACAGTTCCTGGCCTGTTCTTGGGTCATGGCGATGTTGGCACCTGTCCATTACTTCATGTTGTTGTCCCAATTATTGTTCAGTCTTCCTCTCCTCCTGCCCCCTTGGACCGATCCCTGGGTAATTAGCTTCGCGAGACCTGATGATCTTGTGACGTGAGCATACCAGTGAAGTTTCCGTCTACGCACATTTGACAACAGATCTTAGTAGATTCCAATTTGCCATCTGATGGTATTGCCCACCGTTCCGTTTGTCAGATGGGCTATGTAGCTTACACTAGAAGTTTCCTGTAGCTTCGCTTCTCCATGGCCTGGAAAAGCATATCCGGTTTTGCTGCGAGAGTCAATGTCTTGCAAGCGTAGAGAGCGATGGAAGTAACCAGTGCTTGTCTGATCTTTGATTCCCCTGCAATGTTCTTGCCCGTCCGGAAAGGTTCAAGTCTGGCAAGTGCAGCTGTGCTTTGAATTATCATGGGCATGATTTCTGGTTCAGACAGACCTACAAGCAGGCTATGGCATCACCATGGAATGAGAAAAGGAAAAAGCAGTGTCTGAAAAAAAGTTACCGGACACAAAGGCAGACAACTCTGAACTGCAAAGTTGCCTGCCCAGCCATAAAGTTGCCTGCCCCTTTTTTTACAACTTAAAACACAATAAGACGACTCATTGCAAAAAAAAAACAATGTTGCAAAGTATTAAGTAATACTAATCAGAATATATAACAGAACAACACTTTAAAATTAAGTTTATCATAAATCTACAGATAATATTCATTGCATGTATATGACATCGCTGTTTTCCATCTGCCATCAGATGTGCCTGTATTTACTCATCTTAATTAATGCTAAGTTTGCGTTGCGTCGTCTGCTACACACCATGTGAACTCCTCTTTCCACAATGCTTTTAACGTACGTTTACGTTTTGTAGCGTCATCAATTTTGTTAGCTTCTTTTGAATCTTTCTTCTGGGGCTGAGGTTTTGGGCTTGATTCCTAACCACTTATCCATTTTTCTTGTGTTCTCTGTGCGTCTATTCTGGTAAATGATATGCAAATGCACGACCTTAAAACGCTTGGGAAAGTCTGGAAGTTATTTGATGCAGGCTTCTGCTCGAAATGAACCGAAATTCCGAAATTTCCAAACCGAACGAAGATTTTGAAATCTGAGTAAAACGTTTTCTTTTTTTTTTTCTTGAAAAAGTTGTCGGCTGGGCAGCACGGCGGCGCAGTGGTTAGTGCGTGTGCGGCCCAGTTCTGAGGTCGTGGGAACCTCCTGCGTGGGTTCAAATCCAGCTACCGGCCTTACTGTGCGGAGTTTGTATGTTCTCCCCGTGCTTGCGTGGGTTTCCTCCGGGCACTCCGGTTTTCCTCCCACATTCCAAAGACATGCATTTCAGGTGAATCCAAATTGTCCCTAGGTGTGAATGAGCGAGTGAGTTGTTTGTCCCCGTGTGCCCTGCGATTGGCTGGCAACCAGTTCAGGGTGTCCCCTGCCCACTGCCCGGAGATGACTGGGATGGGCTCCAGCCGCCCCCCGCAACCCTAATAAGGATAACCAGCTCAGTAGCCTAGATGGTAGTGTGCCCGCTTTGAGACTGGGAGGTCGCTGGTTCGCGCCTCGGCCGAGACATACCTAATTGGTATAATGGCGGCGCCCTCTGTTGGCTGCGGCTGCATCGACTCGCTACAACGGGTCAGGTGTATCGACATTTCGTTCTGTGTACATTGTTACAAAGAATGACAATACAAAGGAAATTATTATTATTATTATTATAAGCGGTACAGCTAATGAGATGAGATGAGATGAGAAGTTGTCGGCCACCCGGGTGGAGACGTTTTGTAAGTTGTACGCCCGACGTAAAAGATGCACGCCGAGGGCGTCCGGGCAGGCGTTATTTCAGATACTGGAAACAGGCTATAATAGACTACAGTTACCAGAAGGTGGACAGACAGTGGAAGGAAGGTGGGTCAGAAAAGGACAGAAACGGGCATGAGAAGCAAGGTATGCAGCCAAGTCAGGTAGAAAGATTCGATTATTTTGAAACATTCTCTCCGACTGCGAACCTGACCTCCCCACTTTTTTATTGTTACTCTTACTATTGTAAGATCGACGTCAGTTTCCAGTGCAGATGTGAGCACTGTACTTGATTACATGCACATAAACTTTCCAACATAATATTATTTTGAACATCTGCGAGGTGAAAGAAATAAAAGAAGCGCTCCAGCGTGGCAGACATGAGCGGTCGACGTCTTTGATGCCTTTGTGTGCGCGTGTTTTTCTTTTTCTCAAGGAGGGGGCCCGACCGGAGTGACAACAGCGTGTTTACCAGCCACAAAGAGAACCAAGTCAGCCGAGAGAACTCTGTATTCTTTTCGCTTCTCTTTGCTGCGTTTAATCTCTCTCGGCCACCATAAAGATCCCTTGTGTTCGGGATCATCGGGCCGACCGCAGCAAAGAGAAACCCGCCCACGTTCGTCCGTGGTGTTCTTTAAACAAGCGCAGACCAGCAGGGAGGACAATGGGTGTTCCCTTCCTTCTATTGTAGCTGTCGAGAGGCAATAAGAAATATAAAAGGGGGGGAAAATGTGTGATCATGTCTAATTTTTCCATGCCGGACATGATCCTCTATCCTCCTCGATACGAGCCTCCGGCGCCGTTCTGAGATTGGGAAGATTTACTTTTATGGTTCTTCCCGTGGTGATACAAGATGTCGGGGATTTATAAATCATCACGCTAGATTTGCTTTTTAGCCAACTTTTTTTTACTTACCTTTTTGCTTTACTTTGTCAGGAAGTCAAATCGTGCGATTTCTTTCTAGCACAGAAAATGTAGTCCTTTAGCTACGTGGACCTACGACGTATCAAAAGAAAGCCTTAACCTTCATCTTTTATTAGAAAGGAAAATGTAAGGGTTGACTTGACTTAAACATTAATTGAACATTCGGCGACTCGGCAGAGCAGTGGTTAGCTACCAGCCTTCCTGCGCAGAGTTTGCATGTTCTCCCTTTAATGGTGTACAGTATTATTGTCCCAGTATTATTGGTAATGGTACGTTTCTAATCAGGGTTAGTTAAGGTTACTTTAACTGAATTACACTTTCAATTACTTTTGGATTACTCCAATACCAAATATGCTAATAAAAGACAAAATAAACTAAATATGAATAAAATTATGACACGTGGTAAGCTTTCTCTCCTGGCTTTGATCTCTTTGATCTCCAGCAAAACTAACATAAAATGCGACAAACAAAATGAAAATAAATCCAAACAGCTTGTCAACATCATTCTTGCTGTTGCATGTATTCCGTTACTCCCCAAGCCTGCACAAAATTTAGTCATTTTATTCATATTTAGTTTATTTTTTCTTTTATTAGCATGTTTGGTATTGGAGTAATCCAAAAGTCATTGAAAGTAATCAAGTTAAAGTAACCCTACCCAACCCTGTTTCTAATATAGACACCACGGCCTACTGAGGATAAGCAGTGGAGATAATGGATGGATAGTTGAGCATTGCTAAGTTTCTTGAAAATACTTGTTTCCAAGAAGGCTTCTGAGAAAAACGCCTTTTTGTGAAGGGATGAATTTTGAGCAGAACTTTCACTTTGGTGCTTTTTATTTTGTGATACCTCCCGCATCTAAAGTCAAGTCATGTTTAATTGTATAGCCCTTAATCACAAGGAGGCTCAAAGGGCTTCACAGACTATTGCAAACTACAGACTATCATGACACCACACCCTGATCTAAAAATTATATGAGGGCAAGGAAAAACTCAAAAATCTCAGCATAAGGAAAATAAAGACACCAATACTGTCACAGACCAGGACCGGAGACGGGACCCAATTGCGTTCGTTTTTCTCAGTTTTTATGAAGAAGGAGAACAGGACTTGCATCCACGATCCGATGATCGTCAGTCACGGGTGGCAGATAGCAGGAATGCGGAAGTGGCACTTTTGTGTCGAGCGAAGGTAGTCGTTGACAGCGAGAACAAACAGGTCGATGGCCGGGGCGGAGGAGCAAAAACATAAACGGGTCCAGAAAAGAGGTCAGCAACAGGTATCGGGCAGAAAACGGGGCAGGATGGAGTCAGGAGTCACAAGAGTTTGCCTAGCGTGCAGTGTAGGTTCACAAAACGATCCGTCGAGTGTTGTCAGGAAGGCGGGGGTTTAAAAAAGAGGAAGCGTCCACGGCTGTTGGCACCAACGAAGCAGACTCAGGTGCCCCGCATCAGTAATCATGACAAAAAGTTTGCATAAACACGAGGGCACCTTGCACGCAAATTAACATTTTATTGCAAGAAGGCGGAACTTTCGCATGAACTTTCCAAGACATTTTCAGCGCCCGATTTTTCTGGTGATGTGATCACACTATTTTGGACCATGGCACTGCACCTAACGCCACCTGTCTCAGCCCCGACGATGACGAAGGACCTTCTTTTTAAAAATAAAAACTCTCAGAGCGTTAACAATCTGTACTTATCCTCACTGCTTCACTATGCTTATACTCTCCATACGTAGCTAGTTACACATAATCGCTGGATACGGGAAGCAATATTAGCAAGTGAGGGCTCTTTGATGTGTAGACAACGATCTGATGAAAGCCTCTAATGCCATCTAATGGTGATTAAGGATACTAAAATCATTCAGCTTCCCAAAGGCAACACTTCATAATAGTTGCTTGCTTGCTTATTGCTCCAGCGAAGGTCGGGGGGTCCCGTCCCTGTGCGTTGAGCCGACCAGATGAACCAGGTTTATCCAATGCTGGCGGTCTTGTGCCAGCTGTTCTGCATCCTCTACGGCAACTCCGTGTTGTTGGAGGTCGCCCGCAACGACGTCGAGCCATCGAGTGCGGGGTTTCCCTCGTGGTCGTCTCCAGCCTGCGGCCTTTGGGTCAAACTGGAGAATGGCTCGTGTCGGATGGTCTGGTGGTAGACGAAGGACATGGCCAAACCAGCGGGTGCGGCGTTGTGCGACCAAGGAAGATGCTTGGGGCTGGCACGTGCGGGCTCTGAGCTCTTAAAAACCAGCAAAAAACCAATGTAGCGAGCAGAGACGGGATTTGTCCAGAAAAATAAAACCGCAGATGGATTTTTAGGGTGTCAGGATGCCAGGACCCCCCGTCGGATGATGTCGGATCCGTAGCGTCGGCCGAGGGAGGCGTCGCCCCTCAACTGGTGGGAGTGGCAGCGCTTCAGGCAGGGGTCGGCCACTTCGGGGCCCCCGTCCTCGTTTTCCGCCCCTGTTCGGAGTCGGGTCCGGGGTTGATGGGGCCGCGGCGCCTCCGTGTTGGTGACGGGCCTTAAGAGTTGCTTGTTCTGTTCCGGTTCGGTTTTCTCGCTGCGCTTGGGAATCCGGAACTTCCCCCATCCTTTTAAGGACCCGTTGGCGGAGAGCTCAAACTTCCGGTGATTGTAGACCCCCGCGTTTCCCGAGCTATCGGACGACCTGATATCCACCAGGCGGATGGAGGCCGTTTTATCCAAGTGCTTGGAGCCGATCCGGTTTTTCTGAGATCCGCAGGCGGTCCCGGAAACGGTCCAGCGTTTCCTCTTCCGGTCCTCCTGTTCAGGTTTTTCTTTTCGCTGTTCGGACCCCGGCGTTTCCTTGCGTGCGGGTTTCCTATGCAGTTTTACGCCGACGCTTTCTTGGGAGTTAACCTCGGACTTCTCGTGCCGGAAAACGGGGTCATCGTGAAGTTGGTTGGAGGTCTGGGGGTCTGGTCTTTGCGAGGATTTGGCCCCAGTCATCGTGGCCTCCTCCTTAGGAATTGTCAAGGAGTCACAGAGTCCTTTACTCTCACACGACTTCCCTTTGTCTTGCTTGGACCGTCGTTTGGTCTTGTGTCCCAAGTGGCTGCAGGGGGCCTGAGATGGCCCCCCTTGAGAGCTCAGGCGGTCCAGAGAGAAAAGTCGCTCTAAGTTGCTCTCGGATGGATCCCCACTGAGCAGTTCTTGGTCGATGAGTTGGACTTGGTGATGGAAGATCTGCTCCTGAACTCGCCACAATGAACGTTTCATCTTCTCCCGCCGGGTCACCATGTAGGTCAGGTTGCGGACCCTCTCCAGATCTTGTCGGAGATGCGTAAAGAGCTGCAGACGCCTCAGCAGAACCTAAAAACCGCCTAAAACCAGAGATTCTCCGCAGAAGAGCCCTGGCAGCATCTGCTCTGCAGTCTCTCTGGAAACCACTCTGGCGGCACCAGACCATCGCACGCAAGACGAAGCTCCGCATTTACAACCTCGCCGTACTCCCTATCCTGCTTTATGGCTCAGAAACATGGCCCCTGAACGACACCCTGGCCACAAGAATCGATGGTTTTGATAGCAGAGCTCTCAGAACCATCGAGAACATCAGGTGGCCCCAGCGAGTCTCCAATAAAGAGCTCATAATAGTTAAAAAGAAATAAAAACAAAAGGCACTCTGGGACAGTGCTTCTGAAAACATATTTATACCTTATGTCACTGAATTAGATTTTTATTTTATTCTTCTCAAATGAAATTTTTGCTTTAAAAATCACGATTATCCCAGGAAATTATTCTGGGTTGTGGGGTACACACTTTTGACAATCTAACATAGTTTAAGGCAATGGATAACCAATTTGTTGCCCAGAAGAACCAGCTTGCCTCCTAAGGCATGGGTCGTCAACCCAAAATGTAGAAAAAATCCATATTGCCCCCCCCCAAAAGCCATGGGTTTAGAACCGCAAAAAAGCTTTGTATAAGCTTTGTATAGGCAACACATATTATATATGTATACTGTATATTTTTATACAAATTGGAAAACTTTAAGAATGTATGTGTCATGTTTGTCTCCTATATAAATCATATCATTTTCCATTATCAAAAATGTTTTAAAAAATTTTTAAAGGCAACTGGGAGCGCCGAAGATTAGTGAGTTTAAGCATCTGGCAATGATTTCAGTATTATAAATAAACAATATATGACATTAGTGGCTTTGATCAGATCTTTATCCACACATCGAGGACCCCCCACTTGGTAGTCTTGCGTCCGGTATCCAGCGATTATGTGTAATAGCTACATATGGCGAGTATAAGCATAGCGAAGCAGTGCAGTCAGAAAAACGAATATATGGATAATTACAGATTGTTAACGCTTCGAGGTTTTTCCTTCTAACAAGAAGACAATGTCCCTTCGTCATCATCAGTTCCAGAAAGGATTAATCAACTGATCTCAAATACCTCGTTGACAGCTCCTGTCATGATTTTGTCCAATGACTGTGACTCTCCTGCCAATTTTATCAGCTGCTGTAAACAATACCTATCACCCTAGAAATAAATCCATACATAAATAATAGTCCACAGAACACTGTAGGGATTACACAATCTGAGAATCCAAAGAAAAAAAGAAAAAAATCCGTGTTTAGTGTTTTTCCTTTTATGCCGCTTCAAGGAGGCAACCAGCTGAGCTCTCAAGGACGATTTGGTCTCCAGGACCATGCATGGTGTGGAGAAGATCCTAGTGATCAGTCCAACTTTTACAACAAATATAAACAACGTTGGTAGAAATAATTTGAACCATCTGCTGGATTTAGATTCTTGCTTTTCAAATTAACCTCTGAATGTCAAGTCCTACTAAGACATTTTTCACAACTTGAGAAGGACACAGTCTCAACGAAGACAAATGGATTATACACTGTCGACCACAGGTTACTTGGTGCTGTACTATAGACTGTATACTATATAGAACGCTCTGAGTTAAATTTGTAAAAGTTATCTGGACATTGATTAGGAATGTATTTTAGCGTGTTCGTTGGTTCTGGATTCCAAAAACGCAGGTTTTTTTCAAATAGAGGCTGAGAACAGATGAGCAGTTCCTTCGAAGTGTTATTATATGTCAAGAGCCGGAACAGGATCAGGACCCAATTGCGTAAAGCTACTCACACAAGCCTTTTATTTTACGGGAAATGGGGCGTCATGCAGGTTAGGAGCAGTCTGGAATTGCTACTCAAAGAAGTAAGACGAAATTAACAAATAAAACGCATCTGATGTTACATAGTTTAAGTTATATAAATGTCATGGTTGCTATGGCGCCCGATTGGCCCCTGCCTGCGTGGAGCCAGTTGCGGCTCTTTGACAGATTGGCTTTCCGTCTAAGCTCAGTGCTCTCACTCTTCCTTTGTCAGTTCGTCAACAAACCTCTGCCCCGCAAGATGTGGGTTTTGACTTGGTCCTGTTTCCTGTTGGTATTTTGTCCTGTTTACTATTGGTTTCCAGTTTTGTTCTCGTCCATTTTTGTCCTGTTTATTATTCTCTCCAGTTTTTGTTCCCTTCTAGTTTGTCCTGTTTAATTTCGATATCCTGTTTCATTATCAATCCGGTGTGTCCCGTCCTGTCCGGCATCAACCCCATCTGTCCGATATCTACTCGGGCAATTGGTATCAATTCCGTCGGCCTCTGGCTTCCTAGCATTTCACGCCAGACTGCTGGCTAACGTGCGTGACTCCCCATTTCCTGTAAAATAAAAGGCTTGTGTGAGAAACGTCACGTGTTTGGGTCCTGATCCTGTTCTGGTTCATGACAATAAATTAAAAACTTAAGACAAGAAAGTACATAATCCTGACTAGGTATGAGCAGTGACATTTTTCAATATTATAACAATGTGTATAGGGTTTATTCGTCTTTTTTGTTACCACTTTATGGGGGTTAGATTCAGCAGTTTGAACAGTAGGTGTCACGGAAGGGGGTGAGACCGGACCTCTGTCACGAAGGGGTGACCGGACCAGAACGGAGGCAGGAGGCAGGAAGGGAGAACTCAATTGCGTACGATCAAAGCTTTTATTTACCAAAATAAAAGTTGTCCAAAAACTCCGGGACAAAACAGAACAAAAACATTCTTACACTCAGAATGGTCAGGTACAGGTTTCCTCCGACTTAAACTAAACAGGACAAGGCATAACAGAACAGAAAAGGTATAATGAGCCAACACCCGCAATACCCACAACCCAACCTTAAGTAGCAGCCATGCAATTAGCTGATCTGCTTCAGCTGGTGACCAGGGGGCGGGGCAGACCGGTCACCACTGCGACCATGACAGTAGGAACAGTACTCGCTCCTCTGTAGTATGTACTCCATTGTGGTGTATTTATCTCATTTCTTAAAATAGTACATGTCAAGACTAGAACGGAAACAGGACCCAATTGCGTACGTTTCTCACAAGTTTTATTGAAGAAAGAGAAAGAGTTGCGCCCACAATCCGGTGATTGCTGGACGCGGGAAACAGGTCGCTCTCAACTCGGAAGTGGGACTTCCGTGGCGAGCGATGGCAGTGTCGGGAACGGAAAAACAGGTCAGTAGCCGGGACAGGAGAGCAGAAACGTGGTCGGGATTGGAAGCCAGTCCAAGCCAGGAAAGGATAGTAGACGTCGTCGAGGACAAAAAAGGTCGAAAGCTGGGACAGGAGAGTTGACCTGATCAGGATCAAAAACGGGTCGAAGCCGGGGGACAGACAGGAGCAAAAAACAGGTTTGAGTCAGGGTCCAAAAATGCTTGCCTAGTGTAAACTGAGGTTCGCAGACGGACTAAAAAGGGACAGACACAGGAGTGGGTTTAAATAGGGACAGGGAGCCATTTAGAGTCCGAGGCAGATGGCGCCAAATGAACGGGCACAGGTGCTTCACATCAGTACAGGGACCACATGTAATCACACTCCAAAAGAGGAACCACATTGATTTAGTTTTCATTTTATGAGTAACCGACAGTAATACTCAAAAAGCAGAATACATGTCATAATTCTAATGGTCGATACACTTTCATTCTAATCTGTGGTTTGGTGATTCGATGATGTAACTACTACTAGTTAATTCAAAAACACACGCATTGATTTACGTGATACAATGAAAAATAAATTAATTCGGATTAAAGCCAGAAAAAACAACACTTTAACGTGAGAAAAAAAGGAATTTCTAATACTGCTGTCAGGGTTTGGTGCCTGCAGTCCTTCTTTTGTCCAAAGGATGGCAGCTTTACCCATTTTCCAGTCCTCTTCACGTTTCCTCCTCCGAGGTGTTTGCAATTAGACAATCTGTCAGGACCAGAACAAAGACAGGACCCACTTGCGTGATTTCTCTTAGTTTTATTAGGAAGAAGGGAAAGGATCGTATACACGATCCGTAGATTGCTGGTCAAGGGGAGCAGGTTACTCAGACGTGGAAGCTGTATTTCCCTGGCGAGCAATGGCGGTGTCGAGAGCGGGAAAAAACAGATAGGTGGAGGAGCAAAAACGTTGTCAAGTTCAGAAAATGGGTCAAAGCCGGGAATCAAACAGGAATAAGAACAGGAGAGAGTCAGGGTCGGAAGGCTTGCCTAGCGCAGCTGAGGTTCGCAGACGAACTGACAACGGGTGACAGGAAGACGGGGGTTTAAAAACAGACAAGCAGCCAATCAGCGTCCGAGGCAGTTGGCCCCAAAGGAGCAGACGCGGGTGCCTCGCGTCAGTAACCCTGACACAATCAGCCACTTCTACTATGAATACCCTGGTCTCCCACCTCACTTTGCTAAACAGTTTTAATTCCTGAAGACTTTCACTCGTCAAAACGACAAGCTTTGCCTTCCGCTACCTCCTACCTCCTATGTTACAGTTTCTCCAATGCAAGACCTGCCACTCCAAACCTCTTTTTAAAGGTATTACCAAGTCTCCTTTACAAGATTTTCTCCTCCCCAAGGTTCCCTCTCAGGTCCCCCACTACAGTTTTCCCTCTACGTCCCAAGACCTGCCACTTCAACCGTCGTCTCAGAGGTATTCCCAAGTTTCCC
Organism: Urocampus carinirostris; assembly: GCF_059441175.1. Taxonomy (NCBI): domain Eukaryota; kingdom Metazoa; phylum Chordata; class Actinopteri; order Syngnathiformes; family Syngnathidae; genus Urocampus; species Urocampus carinirostris. The sequence goes on from NC_142368.1 coordinate 8,302,207, forward strand.
TTTTCAAGATTTTGCCATCCCAATATCCTCTTTTAAGATCTCCTCCTCTCCTGTCCCGGCCCCACAACCCCGGTAAAGTCTTTTGTTGTTGCTGTTCGACCAAACGTCCCCCGAGTGGAGTTAGACCATGTCCCTTATCTCCCGCGTTTGGGTTTGTCCAGCACCTCGTGACAACAATAAAATAAAATGTTTGGGTGTAAAATAGATGAAAGAAAAACAAGAGAGGAAATGCTTTAAATGTGTTATTCTCGCCCATTGAGGTATCGAGAACCTGTTTGATTTTTTCCTTTTTCTTACGAAACCTGTCCAAAGAGAAGTTTGCTGGCCACCGAAGTTAACAAAATTGAGTGTCGCTTCACGGACTGGGCGTCCACAAGGTAGGAAAAGTTCATTATTCTCTTTTGTTCCGCTAACCGTTACACAATCCGTCTCCTTCCGGGGTCCGTGGGAATAATGGTTGCTGAGGTGCCTTGGAGGAGGTTAGTCTTCTCAACGGAAAGGGAGCGGGGAAGTTGATGGTGGATTGCTTGTGAGGCTGGATTGGGCCTGGTGTGACTTCATACATGGACCTTACTTTTGTGGAGCTCATTTTTTGTCATTTCTGCGCAAGTCATAGCGAGTCATGATGTTCTTTTAAATAGGCTATTTGTAAAATGATTGCCACCTCATATTCTGTATTGTCCTGTCTTTTTCCGACTGCCTGCCTGGTGGTGATACAAAGGAGAAGGACGATTTGAGATGAGTCAGCGGACCAGCGTCTGACCTGAAGCATGTGAACGCCTGCATGGACCAGTTGGCAGAGATGGGAAGCTGCGGCGTGGCCGTCATAGACTTTCTGGACTAGTTTACAGGCTGGGGGCGTCGCTGCTGTCATGCACTTTCCGGACAAATTTTCAAGATGTTACCTAGTGTTTACTATGTTTGTGTACTATACTGCTAAATGTAATTCACCCTGGTCATCCTGAAAGGGGGATACCACTTGTGAGGTCCCTTCTCAAGGTTTCTCTTTTTCCTCATGCTGAGGTTTTGAGTTGTTCCTTGCCCGCATGTTGGTTTAAGATCAGGTAATTGTGTCATTGTAATCCTGTGCAGTCCTTTGAGACATTTTTGTGATTAAGGGCTATATAAATAAATTTGACTTAACTTGACTTGTAAAACATGTCATCATCCGGATAGGACGTGGGACCTGGGGGATACCTCAATGCTTCCTCTTCACCAGTTTTATTTCCCACTGATAATGTATTTATTGCAAGCCAATCACAGTGCACACGTATAGACATAAACCATATACACACACACATATCCAAAAAAAGGGACAGGACCAAACTGCCATGCAATCTTTTGGGAATGTGGAAAAAAACCCAGGGAAAGAGTACCCAGGGAGAATATGCAAACTCCACACAGGAAGGCCACTAGATTGAATTAAACCCAATAAATCCAAACTGTGAGGCAGACTGTCAGGACCAGAACGGAAACAGAACCCACTTGCGTGACGTTTATCACAAGTTTTTTTGAAAGCGAGAGGAAGGTCTGCGCCCATGATCCGGTGATTGCTGGGCGCGGGAAGAAAGTCGCTCTCGTACTCGGATCGTGATCCGAACACGGAAGTAAATCTTCCGTAGCGAGCGATGGCGGTGTCAGGGGTGGAAAAACTGGTCGGTAGCCGGGACGGGAGAGCAGACGTGGTCGTGATCAAAACAGGTCGTAGCAGGAGACAAACAGGAGCAAAAAACAGGACAGGCGTGAGTCAGGGTCAGAAAGGCTTGCCTAGTATACACGGAGATTCGCAGACGGACCGACAACAGGGGATTGACAGGACTGGGTTCAAATACTGACAGGGAGCCAATCAGAACCCGAGACAGTTGGCGCCAAATGAGCGGGCACAGGTGGTTTCATGGCTGATATTTTTGTAAAAAGCACTTTAACACAGTGTTAGTGCCTGTTTATTCCAATGGAACTGTATTCCACTGCAGACAAGGTTACCCCTTTTCCTAACTCGCTTGTGAAAAGTAAAAACAGGCCGAGGTCAAAGATTCAAACAAAGAACTCCAGAACTGTAATCCATTATGAAGACACGTGGACCTCTGACCCTTATTTAATGTGAATCACTCGTGTTGATGCTGTCATGATTTCTGACGGGAGATTTTGATTGCTGCGTCTGCTTCAGGTTACCCTGTGACGTTAGTTGATCTGACTCACACAATGCCGACAGTGCATAACATGAAATATAACGTCCCTAAAATGATGCTCAATGTCTTGTGGGCCATCAACGGTATCTCATTTCATCTCATTAGCTGTACCGCTTATCCTTATTAGGGTCGCAGGGGGGCTGGAGCCAATCTCAGCCACATCAAAGGTATATATATATATATATATATATATATGAAAATCAGTTGGAGCTAATGTATTTGATAGTTCAACGTCCACCATGATTCTAGAAAATGTCTAAAAAGTGTGTCAAAGAATTTCCACCAATGAGTTTACTCTTCCTGTGTTTAGTTGCAAAAGGATTTTACTGAAGAATCCTTTTTTAGAAGCCAGTGAGAGCTTGGAGTTGGCTCCTTTTCAGCTCTATCATATTGGGTGCATCATGTTTCTCTTTTCTGTCCCGGTCTTTAGACACACGCTAGGCCAAAGGTTCGGCATCCCTGCAGCAGACGACTACAACAGACGAGCATTCAACATATTTAAAAATAAAGCGGGAGTAAAATTAAGTTTGGCTGTGGTTTATTCAATTATTGATAACAAAGTAAAACACACAGATAAATCCGGACCCAAATGCGTGATGTTTCTCACACAAGCCTTTTATTTTACGAGAAATGGGGAGTCATGCACGTTAAGCAGCAGTCTGGCGTGGAATAATAGGAAGCCAGAGGCCGACGAGATCAATACCAATAATGACCTTTTTCAAAGTATATGGCTCATTCAACTACTGTCTTAGCTAATAAGCCACTGATGCTACACACGGCTAGCATTAGCACGTTGGTAGTTGGCAAAGGCCTGCAAAATAGGAACAAGATTGAAACACACATGTATTCAGTGTACTGTTAACAAAAATCGTACCCCATTGTAGTTGAGATAGAAATATTTTTTGTAACTTGTCTTAGCCCCAAATTAAACCCTGATTAAAATATACATGTTTTTCATTTCATGTAACTTTTAGAAAGTATTATTTTAAAAATGGTTCCACTGGCAAATATTATTGTCCTATTTGTTTTTGGAATCTTTTACATACAAATCAAAAGGATAAAGTACCAAAAAAAGGCTACATTAGTCTGTTTTAATCTTTGAAATATGTGGAAATTCCCAAAAAATGCCTTTTGTCAAATTTAGCCTGTGTGTTTTTCAATAAAAAAGATGTATTTACATCTGGTGCCATTCTCCCTACTGACAATCACCATTGCCCTCTGCTGGCAGCTTAGTATTTACACTCCAGCATCGAGGTCATGGAGGTTTATAAATCATCAACTCTCTACTAATTTTTTTCCTTTTTGTTTTTAGTTATGGAGTGACGTTAGTGGACACACATGCTCCTAGGATTGATAATTGCATCGACCATTCCTTTCGATTTTAGTGACTCCAAACGCCACTGAAGGAGCCACAGCAATATCAACACAAGGTAAGTGGATGACGGAAAACCCCAGCGGCATGCACAAATCATCAGGTCGCTCGGCTAGTCTCTCCTTTCGCTGAAACCTGAGTGTCGATCCCCGACAAGAGGCAGCGAGAGACTCCAGAGAAACCCTCCCACCGCCCTTTTACTTTCTTGTTGATTTACTCGTTCCGAGACACTGCACAGGGGCACGGAGAGGTGACCCTTTAAAAGGTCACACAAACACATCTCACGAAGAGGAAGAGGCTTACCTGCATGTGGTCTTGCAGACTACCGGGTTTCTTTACATTTTGAAGTTTTTAACAGGAATCAGTTCCAAAGTAGAAGTGAGGAAATTTCTTAGAGAAGTATGACGGAAATACTAAGTGATTGACTTGTCTTCCGGTTGTCCAAAGTTATGAGTGGCATCGCCCTAGTTCAGGGGTTGGTAACCGAAAATGTTAAAAAAGCCATATCGGACCACAAATATAAAAAGTACAATCGATCTTTATCCATTGGAAAACGCAAAGAATGCTTCTGTATGTCCTGTTTGTCTTCCTATGGAAACCATAAATGTTTCCATCCATCCATCATCTTCCGCTTATCCAGGATTGGGTCTCGGGGGCAGCAGCCCCAAAAGGGAAGCCCAGATCTTCCTATCCCCAGCCACTTCTTCCAGCTCGCCGATTAGAATCCAGAGGCGTTTCCAGGCCAGCCTAGAGACAGTCTCTCCAGCATGTCCTGGGTGGCCCCCGGGACCTGCTGCCGGTGGGACATGCCCGGAACACCTCCCAAGGGAGGCGTCCAGGAGGCATTCTTATCAGATGCCCGAGGCACCTCAACTGGCTCCTCTCAATACGGAAGAGCAGAGTCACTCCCGGATGACTGAGCTTCTCACCTTATGTCTAAGGGAGAGCCCAGCCACCCTGCGGAGGAAACTCATATGAAATTAAATGAAATGATCTGCATTTATATAGCGCTTTTCAAGTCAATGACTTCCCAAAGCGCTTTACAATGTGCTTCACATTTCCCAATAGCGGCCGTGATCTGTGCTGCCATGTAAGGCGCTAACCTGCTTATTGGGGGTATTGGGGGTTCAGTGTCTTACCCAAGGACACTTCGGCATGTAACACGGACAAGCCAGGATTCGAACTGGGATCCCTAAATCCTAAAACGATCGCTCTACCTCCTGAGCTACTGCTCTCCAGCATGTCCTGGGAGGCCCCCGGGACCTGCTGCCGGTGGGACATGCCCGGAACACCTCCCAAGGGAGGCCAATTGTACCCGGGATCGTGTTCTTTCAGTCATAACCCACAATTCATGACCATAAGTGAGGGTAGGAATGTAGATAGACTGGTAAATCGAGAGCTTTGCCTTTCGGCTCAGCTCCCTCTTCACCAAGACGGAACCAGTAAAGGTTCTGCATGAAAGCAGATGCTGCACCGACGAGTCCATCAATCTCCTCTCCCATCCTACCCTCACTGAACAAAAACCCCAAGATACTTGAACTTCTCCACTTGGGGCAGGATCTCATCCCCAACCCGGAAGGATCATGCCACCCTTTTCCGGCTGAGTGTATTTTTCCATTATCAAATATTTTAGCAAAAGTGCCAGGGAGCGCCAAAGAGCCACATCCGGCTCCAACACTGCTGGTTGCCTACCCTCAGGAAACAATGGGATTGCAAATTTGTCCGGACACTAGCCCGAAGCCTTGAAGATGACAATAATTTTCTGTCGTCCAATTGGTTAGCGAAAAACTTTTCATTTGGTCAATCATGGTAAACATGATTATGCTTAGCAATATTGTACACATTTGAGTAGTTGAGAAGTTATTTTTAATACTCGAAAATTTTACCCGCTGAGATATCCCGTCCTACCCAAGTGTAACTGCGCCCTGGCCGCGACCATAGCACGTCATTTCTGCGTCATTAACTCGTGTTGACCACGTGTGCGGCACGCGTTTTAAACACGTGCTCAAACTTTTGAGCTGCTCAAAAGTTTTGAACGCGCCCAACCACGTGAAAATTTGCGACCGCGAGTAAAGCACAGCTCTATCTCGTGTATATTGCGGGCTCAAAACGTCTTATAGCGTCCTGGCGGCATCTGCTTCACGACTGGAAAATGAAATTGGGCTTGATATAGGCTTTGATGCTAGGTTCTTAGCTTGGCCTTAGCTTGGCCTTTTGTGTACTTTCAATGAAGTCACTATCTTTGATTTTTGCATTTCGGAGATGGAATATGAGCTTGCTCTGTCCACTCCACGCATCGGCCCGGTATTGCAGTACCTCCGGGAACGGTGCATTCGCAATGATCGCAGCAAGGCTTTAGGGCTAGGACCTTAGCTTGGCCTTTTGGCTGAGAGTAAGTGTCCCGGCTCCTAGGCTCTGTAGCGTATTATGAACTGACCGATAATGGATAATGAATAACGAAGATAGATCAATAACCCTTATACCCCCCCCCCCCCCCCCGTGTTCGAGCCTCTCTGCACTCGTTTAAGGATTTATACCCGCGCTCTGAAGAGTTGATCAGGGCAAACGTATTTCACGATGCTACTCGCGCGCGAATCTTCGAACTCGAGTTATGCACAGCTCTATAACGATTCAATGGCGACCTCAATACGTCCAATAGCGTCCGCCTCTAGGGCAGAAATTTCTGGCCGTCATTCAGCCGCAAATGTCTGTGTGACCGGGCCCTAAAAAAAAATGAAAAAAATCCAGAAATTAGAATAAACTTAAATATTTAATAGATAAATAAACGATGCAAATTGATATATTTTTGAAAATGGTATTTCCATTAACAAAGCCTGCCACCCCTGACTTTATGTCACTGGATGTGTACGTGTACTACAAAGTGCTTCCTTACTTTTACTGAAAACAAAATCGTGCCGCAGAAAACCAAAGCACCCCCTCAAAGTTTCATGACAGTGACAGCCTCAAGAAGTGTTTTAAATCATTGGAAGAGGCCCTCTCAGGGGTTCTGGCAGCCATTGTATCACTTGCAACACAACCTGCATGGAAATAGGATTCGGAGGCCTTCTTGATGCGGGAATGCGTTCGTACGGGAAAATGAGAGGCTAAGGGAGTTGGAAGGAGTGATGGTGGGGGTAAGAGGCTTTTTTAAAGAAACACATCTACTGAAGAAGCCAGCATTGTGATAAGTGTGGGAAGACCATTGGTTGACAAGGCCCCAAAAATAGAAGGGGGTCGCTTTGCTGAATAAAGAATATTGTCACCTTCACGGAAACCTTCACTGAGTGTAGGTCTATTGACACATGAGCACCAGGCCTTGATCTCAGCCAAACCTGTTTCCACTTGTCCGCTTCTTTATTTCTTTTAGCAAGCGACGGACGCCTTGCACCCGAGTCATCCCCTCCAAATAGGCTAATTGTGTTCAGTTGACCTCTTTGGATGCAACGGACCTCACGAGTTAATCATGCAGCAAAGCTTCTTAGTGACAGCCAGACCCTTAATTGCATGCCATCAATCTGGTCAGCAGCAAATCTTCACATTCCATCTGCATGGGAATGATGGGATGCCTGCTTTGGGTGAGGCAAATGTGCCACACTAGGCACAAAAATCAATAATAAAAATAGTTGACAATGAATTTTTGTCGCCAGACACGTTTTTCTAACAGAGAGAGACATCTATACATGAACACAATCTCTGCTGAGAGTAGCCAATAACGTCTCTTTGGAGCTGTACCACAAACATACAGAAATGGCAGCCACAACTTCATCTATGCATAGGGTTTTAGCCTAAATACAGCGACTAATAAGACAGCTTGAGAAATTTGCAAAGCACACCTTGCGGATCATGGCAGTAGATCGGTGACGCACCAACATGTAAAAGCACGTCAGACAGTTGAATCAAATAGAGTCTGAGTCTGCATTGTACTGTCATGATGACTGATTAGTATCACCTGTGTCCGCTCGTTGGCGCCAGCCGCTGGGGGCTACCTGATTGATTCCCAGACTCTTTTTAAGCCCGGTCCTATCACTCGCCTGTTGTCAGTCTGTCAACGAACCTCTTTTTCTACAAGGCAAGCACTTTGATTTTGACTCCCATCAGTCCTTCTTTTTGCACCCATTTTTCCACCCCTCCGTTCCTAATCTCCCCGTTTGTCTCTAGCAACGACCTCTTTTTTGACCCTGACCACGTTTGCTCTCCCGTCCCGGCTTACGACCTGTTTTGGATCTTGACCACGTTTTTGCTCTCCTGTCCCGGCTATCGACCTGTTTTTTTCCGTCCTTGACACCGCCATTTCACGGTCCGGAAGATCCAGTTCTGTATTCGGAACACGATCCGATTGTGTGAGCGGCTTGCTTCCCACGTCTAGCGAGCACCGGATCGCGGGCGCTGCCCTTCCTCCTTCTATCAATAAACTTGTGGTTAACGTTTGGGTCCTGATTCCGTTCTGATCTTGACATGTACATTTTATACACATATACTTTGCTGCAAAAGAGGGATTGAGACTGTACCTGACCAACTAATTAGAAATGAAATCCATGCAGTCCGAAGAAAAAACATCAGTTGCTAAAACTGTTTGATTTCAAACTGTTGAGAATCGTTGAGTACTTTGGTTACTGATTTTGCAGTTGACTACTGAATGTACTTTGCAAAATGGACGTATTTGTTTTACTTACAGTTTTACTGCTCCCATTGTGCCTTTTCTTGGTTTAAAGGGATATAAAGTGTATATCCACCCATCCATTTTCTGCATCGCTTATCCTCACTAGGGTCCCGCGGGGGTGCTGGATCCCAGCCACCTTTGGGCAGGGGGTTATCCTGAACCGGTTGCCAGTCAATCAGGGCACACAGAGACATACAACCATTCACACACTCATTTACACTTAGGGACAATTTGGACTGACCAATTAACACTCATAAGCACAGGGGAGAACATGCAAACTCCACCCGGGACGGCTGCGGAAGCTGGAATCGAACCCTGGATCTCAACCCAGCCTCTGTGCCGCCCAAAAAAATGTTTCCTTGATTTTAATGTATTATTTATTTGCCTAACCCTGAAAAAATGGACTGACTCTGTGCCTAATTGGTTGCATTTATATTCAATTTTCATACAAATCCAGAGAATGTTCAATAATAGATGTATTTTTCACCGTACCCACTTTTCATGTTTTTATCATCATCCACCACAAATTAAATCAACGTCATGCTAAATTTAAGAAAAAAATAATAATTACCCGATTATTCTACAAATCCTTTCAATAGTCAGTGACTGTTTTAACTATTAAAATAGACCTTGGTTCCAGCCTCCCCCCAAAAACTGCCAATCTCCAAGCTATTTGGGGTCCAAATGAAAAGGCCTTTGAGCACTTAGCACATTTCCCTTACTGTGAAGTAGTACCAGGTTTAAGACTTAGTCTGGTAGGTTCACCCTGGGCTAATACAGTTTGTTCCACATACCAAAAATGTCCCCTGGTGTGAATACTTGATGCAATTGGTTGGCCACCAGTCCAAGGTCTACTCTACCCCACATCTGGTCCAATGTCTGAAGGGATTGACTCCAGCTCCCCTACGACCCCAATAAAGACATGCGTTATTAAAAAGAATTGTTTGTCTTTAGCTTGGCAGAATGCAATAGTCCAAAAGTTTCCTTCCACATTGCAAAGGCATTTATGGTTCAGTAAAGACTTCAAATGCTAAGAACTGAAGACTGTTCAAAGAAGTGAACGAACTTTAGCTCACATTTTGATACTGAGCAAAATGCAAGCGCATTCATGTCAAAAGGTCCAACGGCCACAAGACCCATGGGCACAGGGACAGGCTGTCAAAATCGCTGATAGAAAGATATTGCTCAAAAAAAATCCAAGACAACCCAGATCTTCAACAGTGGTTATGCAATGCCTCAGAAAAAGTAGAAAAATCTTGCTTAAAATGTCGCTCAACACTAATGCACGAATGTACCCTTTGTCTACATTACAAGAGTGTCCAGAGTATTGTAAGAACTTCTCGAGGATCAGTTTGTCTCCAGCCTGTCCTGTTCTGTTGGAAGGTAAACCAGCGTCCCATTCTCAGGTCTCCTCCAGATTCCAACAGATTTTCAGCCAGAATTGCCCTGTTTTTGGCTCCATCTTCTCGTCAACTCTAATTTTCTTGTTGACCCCAGAGCATGATACTACCACCACCAGGTTTGACAGTGGGAATGGTGTTTTCAGAGTGATGTGTAGTGTTGCCCCCACGCCAAACGCAACACTTTGCATTCAGCTAGAAAAGTTGAATTTTGCTCTCATCTGAACAGAGCTCCTTTTTCCACATGTTATTTGTGTCTCCGATCAGGCTTTGTGCATACTCCAAGTGGACCTTTATTATGGTATCCGTGTTTGGGCTGAAGATTAGAGGGATGGCAAGGGATCAGTAGGTTTGCAGCTATTTTCTGCCCTCTCCATTTTGCTATCATTGCTCGCTCAGTGCGAAATCTTATCGTATCCCATTCAATTTTTATTTCTCAGTTTTTTCGATGTAAATGTGTCATAAAATGTTGGAATAATTTGGTTCCACTTCACAATTGCCTCTCACACTTTGTTGATTCATAGAAAATATTGGTTTCTTATTCCTAAGTTTGAAGCCTGCCTTGCGAAAAATTGTACTGTTTACCGTATTTTCCGCACTATTATGTGCACCTTTTTTTCAAAAGCTGACCATGCGCCTTATAATACAGTGCGCCTTATTTGTGGATCAATATTAAGTCGCAAAGTCTTGCAACTAAAGCAAGCAGCCGCCAACTAGATTTTCCCCCGAAGGCGAAGTTGTCCGCGTTGTATGCTGGAATTTATATACCGGCGTTTCACTTCCTAACCAATGTGTCAATCATCATTTGAATCAGTCACTATTGGCTAAAGTTATTCGGAGGTAAAGGGGGCGGATCCTTTTTATCATTTACAGGCTCGCATAGGCCAAAGGGGCGAAACAAAGCCTGCAATTGGCCATAAAAGATAAATGTGAATCACACGTTGGGTTGCACTACGGCATAGAGAAAACATTTTTTACTATTCTGTATTTGTAAATATTTTACTCTCCTGAATTTACTACACTCACGGTTGTAAGAAGACCATGGTTACGTATCATTAATGAACGTGAAGGCTGCAAGAGAACTTAGGTGAGCTATGTGGATTTATATTTTCCCGGTATCTTGTTTTAGAACGATCTTGATGTTTCTGTGATGAGTCTATTTTTAAACTAAATTCAATTCAAAGTGTTTATTGTCATATGCACAGTAAAGAACCCCGTTTCCCTGCACAATAAAAGTCTTACTTTGCTGTCCACACAGTTGCCAGCAAAAAATAAAATGGAAACTAAGAAATGTTTGTTCGGTGACATCGTACGGACACCGCATCCGCACGTGTCTACGACACATATTTGCTTTTTTGCATGCTTTGGGAATGTTAAGGGGGTAATCAGTTTGACTGAATCATCTGACTGTTTTGTCGACGTTCCCATTGTAGCGCCTTATACTCCGGTGCGCCTTATGTATGGAAAATATAGGACCAAAAACTATTTTTTGGGGGTGCGCCCTATAACCCGGTGCGCCTTATAGTGCGGAAAATACGGTAAGTGAGAAAATTTAGTTCCATGCAAAACAATCTCAAGGCAAGTTTGGTGCAACAGGATGTTGATGCATATCATGTGTTGTTAGTCATATGTTTGTGCTCTGTGATTGGCCAGTAACCAGTCTCACGCAAAGTCTTCCGGGATAGCTTCCAGTTTACTCGCAACGGGAATGTCGGTTCCCCAAAATGTTTGGCCGCGCCGCAAACCGATTTATTTGTTGACATCAACATGGCCACAGGTTCTTCTTCTGACCGTTCTTTGGGTCAAGAGCTTCCCTCAACCAGGCCTGTGAGAAAACTTCAAGCTACCGAGCCTTTTCTATACATTGAAAACGTTACCGTTGGGACAAAGCTAGCAACGTGACAATAAACGGGGAATGTGGTCCACCGCCGAGCGGGGCGTATTTTGAGATTCCCAGCTCATCTGTTCGCTCCACGCTGAGCCCTGGGAAGTGAGGTGAAAAAAAAATCCTAGCCTTTTCCACAAAGCAATAACTTCCCACCATGACATTGAAGCAACGCCGCTTTAGTTGTTCCTCGCTGCGAGAATGTCAAGCCGCCTCTTTTCATGTGAGGGGGGAATCCTATCTGATTTACTTTGGCTGCGGCGCCTGTTTGTACGGGGCCATGTTTCATTTGAATATCAAAGACAGGCGAGGAGGTGGCCAGACGCCTCGGGGGCAATATTTTGAACGTCCCCTTCGGGAATGCGATGGCTCCAGTGTGGCCGACAATGGCGGGAGACAATGGCGCTTCTTTGAGGCGGCCCGATGCTAATCTACCGGGCCTCTCTTCGGCGCAAATGAGACAATCTTATTTGCATGTGAGTGCGTGCCTCTCTACGCTTGAAACGCTATTTGATGATTCTGTCCCATTTTTTACCCATTAACCCTGAGCGTGGTGGTCAACACGTCCCTTCTGGTGTCGTGTTTGTATTTACAATGACAGCTTGAATGCATCTGATGGTTAGACAAAAGTGTTTTTTTCCTAACCGGACACAATGGGTGTTTTTGGCTGACTTTCGCATGGTTTTGGTTACTTCCTTCTCAGTCTTTTTCACACCTTGTCAGTCAAGTCTTATTTATTTGTGTCGCCCTTAATCACAAAATGTCTCAAAGGACTACACTGTCAGGACCAGAATGGAATCAGGACCCAATTGCGTAAAGTTTACCACAAGTTTGATTGAAAGAAAGAGAAAGGGCTGCCCCCACGAACCGGGGTTCACTGGACGCGGGAAGCAAGCTTCTCTCACACTCGTATTGTGATCCGAGTACGGGAGTGGAGCTTCCGTAGCGAGCGATGGCGGTGTCAGGGACGGAAAACAGGTCGGTAGCCGGGACAGGGAGAGCAAAAATGTGGTTCTTGTCGGAAACGAGTCGTAAGCCAGGACAGGAGGGTAGATGTAGTCGGGATCAAAATGGGTCGTAAGCCGGAACGGGAGAGCAGATGTGGTCGGGATCAAAACAGGTCTTAGCCGGAGACAAACGGGAGCGAAACGGGGCAGGTGGGAGTCAGGGTCAAAAAAGGCTTGCCTTGTATGAACAGAGGTTCGCAGAAGGACTGAAAACGGGGGATTGACAGGACTGGGTTTAAATAAGGACAGGGAGCCAATCAGAACCCGCAGTGGTTGGTGCCAAATGAGCGGGCACAGGTGATCATGATCGGTAATCATGACATACACAGGTTACAATGACAGCATCCCCTGATCTGAAACCAACATGCGGGCAAGGAAGAACTCATAACTGCAGCACCGGGAAAATTTAGAAGGGGCCTCACAAGTGGTAAGCCCCCTCCCAAGATGGCCAGGGTACAAAATATTTAGTATTGGGTAACAGTACACAAAACATAGTCAACATCAATAAAAGAAATCATGGGTAGTATGTTGAAATGTGTCCAGAAAGTCAATGACAGCAACGACGCAGCTTCCCATCTCTTCCGGCTGGTCGATGCAGTTGTTGACATGCTTCAGGTCCAGATGCAGGTCTGTTGACTTATCTCGAATCGAGCTTCTCCCTCGTATCACCACCAGCCGGGCAGTCGAAAAAGGACAGGAAAATAAAAGTAGTCCCTTATAGGTGTGGGAAGTCCCGGTCAAGAGGTGCGGTTTTGGTCACTGGTGAGTTCCTGTTGATGCTTTTCTAAAATAAAGTTCTCCAACTGGTTAATTGTAGTTGTTATCATAATTATAAATGTGAAGTATTTCCTGGACATGACACACAAATGCAGATCATTTCTCTTTTGATTACACTGGTCACTTCCGATGAATAGATTGTTTTGTGGTTGGAGATTAGGATCCTCCTTTTGCAGAAAAAAACAGCCTTTACATGCTTCCTATAATTTCATATTTGGGTATGGATTCTGGTTGAAAGTGTTTTTGTTCATTCTTCTTTACAAATATCTCCAGTTCATTCAGGTTTTACAAATTCTGAGGATAGACAGCCTGCTTTAAGGCATACGTCAGATTTCAATATAGATCAGATCTAGAAACTGAGATGGCCATTCCGGAATGTTGTACTTGTTCCTCTGCATCACTGCCTTAAAAGAATTTGAGCATGTCATGATTACTCATTGCACTCACCTGCCCCCGCTCGTTTGGCGCCAGCTGCTGCTGGTTACCTGATTGGTTCCCCCTCCTATTTAAGCTCTGTGCTCTCACTCGCCCTTTGTCAGTCCGTCAGCGAACCTCTGCTTACACAAGGCAAGTACTTTGACTTTGACTCCCATCGGTCCAGTTTTTTCATCTGTATACCACTCGTCTGTTCCTGATTTCCCGTTTGTCTCAGGTTCCGACCCGTTTTTGACCATCGACCACGTTCTGATCTCTTGTCCCGGCTAACGACCTGTTTTTGACCACCGACCACGCTCTGATGCCCCGCTCAGGCTATCGACACGTTTTTCCCGCTTGAGATCCACTTCCGCATTCTGAACACGCTCCGATCCCATGAACGGCTTGCTTCCCTCGTCCAGCGAGCACCGGATCGCTGGCGTTTGTTTATATCTCAATAAACTTGTGAGTAAACGTTACGCATCTAGGTCCTCTTCCTGTTCTGGTGTTGTAGACTTGTAGAAGTATCCAGCCCTGGCACAACTTCGACTTTCCCGCTGATACTGACTGGAATCCATGCAACTTTCATTTGTGGGTAGCAAGGGTTTGTCTCAGAATGCTGTGTTATGTCTAAATAATTTAATGTCTGTTTCATCAGTCCACAGCACATTATTCTAAAATAAAGCAGGCACTTTTGCATACCCTAAGCAAACTTATGAACTACAATCAAGGTTTTTTAGGCATAACAAGAAGCAGTATACCTAGCAAAAGAAGACATCAATATTCCAAGACAAACCCTTTCATACCTAGTTAAATAGAGTGATGATTACATCTTGCTGTGGCGCTGGGTGGCCAATGAAGGTACCGGCAATCTTGTTGAAGTTGGAGGTTGCATGGATTCCAGTCAGTATCAGCAGATACTAACAAACAATGTTTAAGAATCAGTGACAACGTTTAAGTTATGCCAGGGCTGGATACTTCAACACAACAATGCTAAATACTGCTTAAATTCTACTAAGGGATTCATGCAGAGGAACAAGTACAATGTTCTGGAATGGCCATTTCAGTCCCCAGACCTGAATGTAATTGAAATTCTGTGGTGTGATTAAAAGTGGACTGGAAATGCTTGGAAATACTCAGACCTGGAGATGGTCTGTAAAGAAAAATGATGAAAAATACCTTCACTAGAACCTAGCCCACATTGGAAGCTATACAACGCAAAGAAGCTAGCATCATTGAAGCGTTAGCAAATGCAGTTCCTGCTCTGTACTCTACTCTCGATTCAGGAGACCAAATGGGCCACAATTGCTTCTTTATGTAAAGGGTGTAATAATAACTTTTGTTTTATTGAAATTCCTGCTGAAATATGTGTATAGTTTTTGGTAAGTGTCCTTCAATGATGAGTCCAACAGTACCACCTGCTGGTATGGGGTAGGGTTTGGTTTTGGCTTCTGACATGTGACCGGGAGGCGGGGTTTGTTGGCAGTCTACAGAGAGAGCCACCAACGGTAAGACACATCTTTTGGTGCTCCACAAAAGAAGTTAATTTTAAACATTATAACCACAGCTGACAAATCTCTCAACATGCACAGTAATGGGATTGATGTTGTCAAGCTGTTTGGATTTATTTTCGTTTTGTTTCTGTTGTACTAAAATGATAATTCCCCTTGTAGAGATCAAAGAGATCAAAGCCAGCAGAGAAGCTAATGTTGTGACTCATTTCATTTGCAGGTAAATTGTATCAATTTTTATACTCATTATTGTTATTATTTCTATTTTCTCATATATATAAATAAAAATGATGATGTTGCTTAAAATTCAGACTAAAGAAAAATATATTGAATTCATTGTAAACGTTAAAAAAAACACTTTACGATCTCTTGTTAAAAGTATCTTGTTAAAATGGATGTAAAAATGTTTTGTGATATTCTAAAATGTATTTTATGTAAATTGAAAAGAAAGCTCTTTGATATGCTTTGGGCAGTCTACAGAGAGAGCTGCCAACGAGATCAAAGAGATCAAAGCCAGCAGAGAAGCTAATGTTGTGACTCATTTCATTTGCAGAAACTGTAATTAAAAAACCTCATCATCCAGTCCAGCGTAAATGTGGATCTTTGGTGGGACAGGTACACCGCGGTTACATTTCCACTCAAATCTGAGCGTTTATGACTGGTTGATTATGGATCAAAGGTTGGTGTGAATGGGTTCAACAAAAGTCTTAACTTTGCTGGAAACCCTTTCTCAAAATCGGGACTTATCGAAAAGTCATATAGAATGAGCCGGATGAATGTTTCATTAGCAGTTTGACTTCAAAGGAAGAGGAGTATCCATATCTATTCATACCGGAAATCCCTTTATTGCGTCGAGCTCAATATCGGATCTGAGAGAAATGTGATGCTGTTTCAACTTGGCTTGGTATCTTTGAGTATTTACGGTCCGCAAAAGTAGTTTATGGAAAAGAATTGTACATCCTTGGAGACTTTAGCACTGCAGCGTAAGGGAGTATTTGTTTTACTCTCCCCCATTTCTTATAGCTCCCATGGAATGTAAATACAATATGAGTCCTTTATTATTTCTGAACATGCCCTAGTGAGTATGATTAGCTTCTCATTCAGAGAACAAAATGAATTTTGACGACTTAATGTACCCCTGTCTGCAAATTCAAATTTTGTAGAGTTTATTACAAAGGTAAACAAAAGACTCTTTTGGAGACACTTTAAGCATATCTGAGGCACAGATCTCGTCTTATTTGGTCAGTATCAGGAAAAGGAGATTTGAGAAGTGAATGGAGCACTATCGTACTGAAGACAGCCTCGTCATCTATGGGTCATCTTGCTCAAGCCGCTTAACCCTTAATGAGGAAATCAATGGTGTTTTTCTAACACAGACAAAAGCTACACATAACTTGAAGCCATCTACCACTCAGGAATGAGCTTGTTCTCATGAGCTGAAATTGATGTGTAAGGATCCGGTACCCAAAAAACCCGCACCAGGTAGTAATCAACCAACCAGCATATAATGACTGCACTGACAGCTCCATCTTGTCGAATCATTGCATTTTCGCTTGCCCTTGCCTGTTTGCTGACCATTTAACACCTGTATTATACGCAAGAGTTTTTGCCTTGAGTTTGTGTTGCCTGTTTTCTACCCACCTCCTCTACTCCGAGAGCTTTTTGTTACCACCTTTTAGCCCCAATAAAGCTGTCAACTTTGCTTGCTTGTTTGCATACCATAATATAACATGATGTTTCCCGTGTAACATTGTGTATTCCACTCAAAGAATTAAGATGATAGTCTTAACAATGTACTTAAGTTCACTTCAGACCATAAAGTAAAACACAACTGAAGTTACATCATGATGACAATGAATGAGTAGTTCTGAGGTCATGGGATCAAATCCAGCTACCGGCCTTCCTTTGCAGAATTTGTATGTTCTCCTGGTGCTTGCGTGGGTTTCCTCCGGGAACTCCGGTTTTCTCCCACATTCCAAAAACATGCATGTCAGGTCAATTGTCCGGTCCAAATTGTCCCTAGGTCTGAATGAGCAAGTGAATGGTTGTCTGTCTCTGTGTGCCATGCAACCAGTTCAGGGTGTCCCCTGCCTACTGCCCGAAGATAGCTGGTATGGGCTCCAGCACCCCCGCAATCCTACTGAGTATAAGCAGTGCAGATAATGGATGGATGGATGACTAATTGTGGGCTGTGACATATTTCAGTAATACAACAACAGCAATTAGCAAAATGACCACCCCCTGAAACGAGGACTTAGAACGCACCCTTGGGGAACGCCGGAGTTGATGACCAGGGTGAACGATACTGACTGTTGCACACAATTTAAATCGAAAATTGACTGGTTTTATTATGCTGCTATTGAGTTTTCTATATGTATTTTAAATATTTATGGATCTTTGCATTTGCGAATGGATGACTGGATGCTCCAAACGAAGTTACATTGTTCTTTGACGATGAAAATACATTTTCTAAACTCTGAATAATCAAGAGGACCATATTGTCTTATTTTTTTGAACCAACATTCTGTAAACACAATATTAATTACAAGTTAGGAACAGAAATGGGACATATTATCCATGCTCTCGTTGGAATTGAAAATAAACATTGATAAATAGAAATTATCATTAGCCAGTGTAACATTTTTTGTTTCTCATGATTACTCATTGTACTCACCTGTGACTGCTTGTTTGGCGCCAGCTGCTGCTAGTTGCCTGATTGATTCCCCTCCAATTTATACACAGTACTCCAGTCACTCCTTGTCAGTCCGTCAGCGAACCTCTGCATATGCAAGGCAAGCACTTTGACTCAGGCTCCCGTCAGTCCCGTCTTCATCCGTATCCAACTCGTATGTTCCTGATTTCCCGTTTGTCTCCGGCTATTGACCTGTTTTTGACCACCGACCACGCTCTGATCTCCCCCTCCGGCAAATCCACTTCCCCATTCCGATCACACTCCGATCCCGTGAGCTGCTTGCTCCCCCTGTCCAGCAAGCACGGGATCGCTCGCGTTTGTTTTCTCGATATCCCAACAAACATTTGAGTGAAACGCTACGCGTTTGGGTCTACCATTTGCTCTGGTTCTGACATTGTTAGCCATCATTTGACTTCATAATACTCTCTGTCCTTTCATTTGCAAATCCAGCTCCAGACTTCCTGTGCGGAGTTTGTATGTTCTCCCCGTGCTTGCGTGGGTTTCCTCCGGGCACTCCGGTTTCCTCCCACATTCCAAAAACATGCATTTCAGGTGAATTGGCCGGTCCAAATTGTCCCTAGGTTGAATGAGCGAGTGAGTTGTCTGTCCCTGTGTGCCCTGCGATTGGCTGGCAACCAGTTCAGGGTGTCCCCTGCCCACTGCCCGATGATTGCTGGGATGGGCTCCAGCCCCCCGCGACCCTAATGAGGATAAGCGGTACGGCTAATGGGATGAGAGAGAGATAAAGAGACAATTCACCAAAATAAAGACTACAGATAAACACGATTTCACCCTCATGTTTACATCGAGCGCTAAAAACAAGAGACTGTTAGTCTTCCTTTTTGTTGTCTTGCTCTCTTTGATGCCTTCAATGCACTGGGAGGATATGGTGTGTTTGTTGTCTTTTTATTTGCGATAGTTGAGGCGATGAATAAAACTATTGTGTGCGCAAGCAGATCCGGCAGAGTGATAACGGCAAAGTTAAAGAAAAACAAGCTGTTCTCAAGAAAGTTGTTTTTCTTTATTCTTTAGTTTGCTAAACAAAATCTCATCTTGTTTCAATGCTAACACACGCAAAAAATATGAGCCAGGCGGCCTGACCTCACCGTTGTTTTTAGATCCCATAAAACACAAAATGGACGTCGTAAATTAAGGGATTTATTCCCCCTCACGCGTAATATTGAAATAGTCGCGGAGGACATGTTCTCCAACTTGTTCATGCGTTATTAATATTTAGACTTAAACGTTTCCGAGAAGCGCTCTCCCCGCATTCTGTTAGCCTCCCCGGTGTTTTACTTTGGAGTTTTGCTTGAAAGCCCCGATCAGAGATGAGCTAGATTTCTATCTGTGCACCCTTCCAAGGGACGTATTTCTGATGAAAGTCCCTGTAGGTGTCAATAAATCTCGGGATGGAAAAGGAATTTCCGCTTGGCTGTGAAGACTGTGGCTTAGAAGCCAGGAAAGGATGGGTTCAAGGAACTCCAGTGGATTGGATGTGCTGGATTAGAAGTAGGGATGGGTTGTTTGCGAACAAACTGGTTCAATGAGCAGGCTCCTTGAAATAAACGATGAGCCGACTCACCTTAAATGAGAAGCGGGCTCACTTTCTCTTTGTCCCTGACAATTTTCTCTCTCTCTCTCTCTCTCTCTCTCTCTCTCTCTCTCTCTCTCTCTCTCTCTCTCTCTCTCTCTCCGTCTCTTTGTCTCTGTCTCTCTCCCTGTCCCCCTCTCTCTCTCTCTCTCTCTCTGTCTCTTTCTCTCTCTCCCTCTCTCTCTGTCTCTCTCTATCTCTCTCACTCTTTCTCTCTCTCTCTCTGTCTTTCTCTCACTATATTTCTGTATATTTCTTGTATAATTCTCTTTCTTTCACACTTTCTCTTTCTATATAACTCTCAAGCTTCTCTATGTTTACTGCTCACCACTAAGTTTACTGCTCACCTTGCACAATGTTGACCATTTTTTTGCACTAAGATGACTATTTTTTGCACCAAATGCATATGATGACTATTTTTTGCACTATGGTGACTATTTTTGCACCAAATGCATAATTGCACAAACCCTTACGATACCAAACTGTAGGTAATATCCTACATGCCGACATTTCTTGTGTAAATATTGTGTAAATTATAACTATAACCTTATCCTCCTTGTTTCATAACCTTATCTTCTCTGTTCCTTTATCTTCTTGGCTTTTTTACCTCACTGTGAATGTGTGAACCTGGAGCGTCATGCCCAATTGTTGTCACAATATGTTAATCCATTTTGGAACAATGACAATAAAGGTATATTCTATTATATTCTATTCTGTCTCTCTCTTCCATTCTCAATGTATCTCTTTCTCTCTTTTGCTTTCTCTTTTTTCACTTCTCTCTCTTTCTCACTCCCTCTCCCTGTCCCTCTTTCTCAAATTCTCTCTTTGTCTTTTTCCCTGTTTCTTTATCTCTGTCTCTTCTCTAATTCTCTCCCTTTCTCTCTTTCTCTTTATCCCTCTCTCTTTCTCTATCACATTTTCTCTTCCTTCTAGCTCCATTTTAGGTCCACCTTTCTATCCATCCTTTTTCTCTATATCTTTTTTTCTCTCCATCTTTGTCTCTCTCTACCTTTCTCTTTTTTCTTTCTTTTTCTCTTTCTCTTGATATCTTTTTCTCTCTCTCTTTGTCTCTCTTTCTCTCTCTCTCTCTCTGTTTCTGTCTCTCTCTCTTCCTCTCTCTTTTGCGTTCTCTCTTGCGTTCTATCTTGCTCTCTCTCTCTCTTTCTCCATCTTTCTCTTACATAGTTGTTATATTTCTCTCTCGGCCTCTTTCTATATTTCTCTCAATAATTCTCTCTCTTGTCTCCCTCAAATTCTCACTCCTTCTCTCTCGCTTGCTCATTTTCTCTCGATTTTTTATCCCTGACTTTTACTCTCTCTATAGATTTCTCCCACTCCATATTTCTCTCTTGCTTGCTAATTTTCTCTGTGCTTTTTATCTCTTTCTTTCACTCTCTATCTTTCTCCCACTCCATATTTCTCTCTTTTTCCTCCTCTCCATCCTTCATCTTACTCCTTCTACCTATCTTTTCTTGTCATTTTCTTTCTCTCTTCCTTTTACTAGTTCTCTCTAACCCTCTCCATATATTTCTCTCTTTGTCTTTCGATAATTTTTTCCCAGTGCTCTAACTGGTCAATATGAGTGCCGCCATCTCTGTCTAGTTTGTGGCACGACCAGAACAGACGGAGGACCCAGATGCATAACGTTACTCACAAGTTTATTGAAATATAGAGGAAAGGCAGCGCCAGCGATCTGGACATGGGAAGCGAGTCTCTCACGTGTTCTGAATGCGAAAGTGGAACTTCAGGAGTGGGAGATCGTAACGTAGTTAGACGGAAAAACGTGTTGTTAGCCGGGACGGGAGATCAAAAGTGGTCGGGGTAAAAAAAAACGGGTCGTAGCAGGAGACAGACGGGGAAATCAGGAACGGACGAGTGAAAAACGGGTGCCAAAACGGGACCGATGGGAGTCCGAGTCAAAAAAGCTTGCCTTGTGAAAACAGAGGTTCACTGACGAACTGACAACAGGTGAGTGAAAGGACTGAGCTTAAATAGGACGGGGAACCAATCAGGTAACCAGCAGCAGCTGGCGTCAAACGAGCGGGCACAGGTGAGTGTAATGTGTAATCATGACAGTTTACTTAGGATGAACAATTTGAGCATTTAAATTTTGGAAAACGACATTTTTTTTTAAACTAATTATTTATTTGGTGCATTATGTTTTATTATTATTGGTGGTAAATCATTAAAAGAAATCATAATCTAAAGAGCCGTTTGAGACCCTAAGGAGTTGGCTCTCTTCAGTGAGCCGAAAGAGACGGTTCTCCAAAACCAGCCAGAATTCCCAACACCAATTCTAAGTTTGGGTCGGGTATATCTTATTGATAGAATACAAGTTATCCGGTGGTTATTTCTTTGTGGAGGTCCGAAGCGAAATAGAAAACAGGCACTGGACTCCGTTTGGGTTGGCAAGCGCCCACCCGCAGTTGGCTTAAGGTGGAGCCCTTGGGGGCAGTTTGAAAAACAATTCGAAATGATTGCACACTTTTCTGCCTACATGCCATACTCAATCATATTGCATCGAGGGTCTACTGCCAAGAATCGAGGATTGGGATTCACAATCCCGGGATAAAGCGAGAAATATATGTGAAAGGTATATTGTCTGTCAGTGAGTGTTGCAAGTCCAGTGTTGGGGGGGTTTGTGGAGGTTTATTGTTCTATATTCTTTATCAATTATCCGTTATCGGTCAAATCATAATACACTACAAAGCCAAGAGGCTGAGACATGGAACTAACGCGTTACAAATGGACAGCATTTTGTAAGTCTACTGTATTTACTTCTTGGTGCATTACAACGTTACTACATTCTATTTTAACTGCAGGTGATTGTTGTAAACCATTTTTGATGCGTTTTACTTTTTTTTATCAAGCGTTTTTCATCCTATTTAAGCTTATCTTGGACTTTACTAAGTGTGGTACCCTGTATTATTGGTTTACCTATGTCTGTTTTTTAACTAATGCATTACCTTTAAGGGACTGAAGAAAGGCATGATGGGAGATCAAGTCCTGAAAGAAGAAGGGGGGAAAAAACGCAAATGCAATCGATCCGGGTCTTGAATTAAAAGCCCAAAAAGAAAGTTCACAACTTTTTTTGTGAGTCATCTCATATGCAAAATAGCGTTTTAAAAATGCTATAATTTTTGGGGATGCTTTGGATGAATTGGTGCACCCCCAAAAACAGGCTGGTTACGCCCATGGAACTGCAACTCCTGACCACCGACCATTCCAAGCGGTCAAATCCAATCTTTTTGTAACGAGGCGGAGCTGGAAACAGGAAAAAAGGACCCATTTGCGTCGACGTACTCACAATTTATTGGGGGAAGGATGAGGAGGGTGCGCACACTCGATCCGGGGATCGATGGTCGCGGAGTGGATTAGAAATCCAAACAAAAGACAAGTTGTCAAAAACAAACAAACGGATCAGAGCAAAAACAAAACAGGATCAAATACGGGCAGATTCACAGAACTAGGCATTCAACAGGTTTTAACAGAAGTCTCACGGAGTTTAACCAGGTTTAACAAACGTTCCAGCAACGCACAGTACAAAGGAGCGCGCTTAAGTACTCCAAGAGCAATCAGTCCAATGCGTCTCAGCCGGTGTCAAGGGGCGGGGCCAGCTGGGCGCCATGACAACAGTGCAGGACATGACACTGGTAACACTGGGACATTTTTGCTTGTCATTAAGTAGGGGAACAAGGCAGCACAACTGCTGAGTGGTTAGTGCGTCCGTGACACAGTTCTGAGGTCATGGGTTTGAATACAGCTACCAGCCTTCCTGTGCAGGGTTTGCATGTTCTCCCCGTGCTTGCGTGGGTTTTCTCCCACATTCAGGTTAATTGGCTGGTCCAAATTGTACAAAGGTGTGACTTGTCTGTCTCTGTGTACTCTGTGAATGGCAGGCAACTAGTTCAGGGTGTCCCCTGCCCACTGCCCGAAGATAACTGGGATAGGCTCCAGCAGCCCAGCGATCCTACTAAGGATAAGTAGTGCAGATAATGGATGGATGGTTAATAATGGGAACAATTGACTCACAGCCGATTTGGTTTTCAAGATATGCAAAACAAAATGTACAATTTACATTGATATATTAAATATGTTGACAATATGAACGTTGGATGGGTAAATCTATTATTCTATTATAGTATTTCGGTTTGATGCAATACCGCACCCTAACCACTCGTGACGCTGTTGTAATATCATCACCGGAAGCGAGCAAGCAAGGTCAGAATTCCAACATGGCGACTCGCGGTCTACTGCAGTCCGTTTGGAGCTCGCTTTCAGCTTTTAACTTGATTAAAAATGGACGTTTAAGTGCGACCCAAGTGTTACAAGTGCCACAATTGTCGCAGTCGCTTTTTCAAAGAAGAGGAATCCGACAAGGTAGGACAGTTGAGCACAGTTTTGTGAATAGCTTTTAACCCAGTTGACTAATTCATTAGCACCTGCATGCTACGTCATCGATATATGTTGTTTTCATTGCGATGATGATATGCTATAATATTTTTTTTTGTAATATTGTTTCAACAGTTGTGGAAAAGCAGGAGGGGAACACACGGACTGTAAGTAGTACAAACCTTTAAATGTATCAATGTTTATATCTGTTATAGCTGTGGTCCCCAAACGTTTCTGTACCACAAGCTGGTTTAAAGGACAATGTTATACTAATAATGTGGCATTAGCAGTGTTGGGAACGTTATTTTAAAAAGTCGTTTTTTGATTTTGCTTTTGGGGCTTTTGCAGAGGAGAAAATGTTCAAGTCATGTTTAATTGTATACCCCTTTATCACGTGGAGTCTCAAAGGGCTGCACGGACCACAGATTATTGCAAACTACAGACTTTTAGCACAGCATTCCCTGATTCAAAACGTACATGAGGGCAAGGAAAAACTCAAAAACCTCAGCATGAGGGAAAATGAAGAAACCTTGAGAAGGGTCCGCACATGAGATCATCTCCCTTGCAGGATGACCAGACTGCAATGGATGTTGTATTAACAAACAATAAAATTAAAAATATAAAATAAGTAATAATATAAAAAAATAAAATAAAAAGGATGGCCACGTTGTGATGGATGTAGCATTAACAAACAATACACAAGACCTCAATTCTCTAGAAAGGTCTGTCTTGAAAATGGCTTCCAGAATCAAAATAAGTGAAGTATACTGCTACTGATTCATTTAACATAAAGTAGCCAGATAAGCTTCTGAAATTTTCAATCAATACTTTTGAATTAGAGGTAAGATCAGGCCTAAAACAATTCAGCCCGTCACGGGTATATAAATTCAAACCAAATGGATTAACTTGATTTGATCAGTGAGTCTGACATAAAGCCAAAGCTTTAATTCGCCCCCCAAAGTAACCTGGAAACTTAACCTCAGCCGTGCATACTTCAGCCCCCAACCGTGCGTTTCGGCTTATCTACGTAACTTGGGAGTCCCGGAAATCAAGTGTGCACTGCAAGTGATGCGGTTTGGCGCCGAAAAGCGCATCTCGGTGGGGGGCAGCAAACAGATGTGAAACTGAACAAATTGGCACAGAATAGAAAATCAAATTCTGCAGATAACAAGCTGCAAATAGTCAAAGATTTGGCCAAAAAGTAGAAAGTTCGTAAAGCTTGTAAGCTATTGCCAAAAAACGGAAATGACGTCTAACGTGAGGGAGGTGGAAGAAGGAAGCCGCGTGTCTTTTACCCCAACACCGAGGAGGAAAATGTCTTTGGAGTTAAACTGATAGTTTGGTAAGCATTTACTTTATCTTAAAATTCCTTAGTATAAGTAAGTGAATGCTGTGTTGATCTTCAAAGAACGAGGGTGGGAAAAAACGGCGAGATAGAAGCCCGACCGGCTCGACTTAATGTTTGATATTTTAAGCCCGAATTCCCGGGCCTACGAGCTCACCTCTAGTTTAAATGATTAGTAATCATAACGGTTCCGGGCGGATCCTTAAAAAGTCTTAAAAGGCATTGAGTTCATTATTCTAAAAATAAGGCCTTAATTGGCTTTAAAATGTCTTAAATCCCACTTTTGAAATTCTTAAAAATGTAATAATTTTTATTAGTTTTAAATAAAAGGATTTAGTTAAAAAGTCATTTTACCTGCATCATGATAAAATGCTTTATTAATGTAGCAGAAGAGTTCTTTGAAATTAGTAGTTATCTGCCAGTTCTGACTAAGAATACAAGATGTACTGTAAACATCCTATATATTTATTGTTGTCCATAGCTAAAACTTTGGAGAATGCTATGTTTTTAAGATGGAAAGTTTTCAACTGGACAGAAATGTGATTTTAAAATAAATGAAAATAAACCATTGTTTAAACTCATGTGGTTGTTTTTGGGGGGTTGTTTCAATTGTGTTTTTTGTACTTGGTCTAAATTTGATTTCAAAATGCATTAAAAAGTCTCGTGTGCGGTCCCTTCTCAAGGTTTCTTCATTTTCCTCATGTTGAGGTTTTTGAGTTTTTCCTTGCCATCGGTTTTAGATCAGGGGATGGTGTCATAATAGTCTGTAGTTTGTGATAATATGTGGTCTGTGTGGCCCTTTGAGAGTCCTTATTATTAAGGGATATACAAATAAACAGGACTTGAATTTAACTTGTTCTAAACTGTTGGAACCCTGTCATGATAATCACAATAATGGTAACAATGATAATAATTAGCATGAATCCACTATGGACTCATCATGCGCAATGTTTGGGTGTCCTCGTAACGTCATGCCCACATCCCATGACTTGGGCAACTCTGCGCCTACTCACTACTACACACATTGCTTTCGTAGCATTTAATTCAAGATGTCCAATCAAACTGTGTATAAGTATAACCCCCCAGTACACTGAACCTTGCAATCGGTATGTCGGTGCACTGCTTGTCGTGTCAACCACGTAGGGATTCCGTATATCCTCAAATTGTAATGGTCGATCTTTCATCCATTGCCAAATATTTTTCCGTGGCCACTTGTTTCTTTACTGATCCCTCTGATTATGTTCCTCTGGCGGGGACTTTTGTTACCAATGTGACTGCTGCACCGGCGAACGCGCACTTGCGCCCGCCCGTGCGAACTACAAGGACTGAAATGTCACTTTGTGACTGTTGTAGTGCCAATAAAACAATAATAAGCAGAAAATAATAGGGATGGCTAATACGGGTCCAATAACTGATATTCAGAGGCGGTTTTCATTTGTTGTAAATCTTAAAAATTGGCGTAAAACATTTTTAATAATGCAACCAGAAACAAAGAATATTCGTTATAAATTCAAATACAACTTGAATAACTTTAAAGTAAATGAATTCAAACGTCAACATGACTAATCTTTCACTTGAACCAAACTCAAACAGTGCAGGAAATAAGATCAGACTCGTATAAAAGTACATACAACTTAAATAGCTCCCTCAAACCTTTTACAGTAGCCTTACTTAATAAAATACAATACAACCAACATGACTTAAATAAACTTAACGGAGCTTGCAAGTTGAAAAGTGTGGGCACTCCGGTTTCAGAGCCAGATTGACAAACCGATGTTATGACAAAAGCTCATCGCTTCCACTTTAGCATGCTTTTTATGCTCTCAATCACAAACAGACAGGTTTGATTGACAAACTAATGTTATGATAAGAGATAATGTATCAGTCTCCATATGAATGTAGCTCTCTAAAACAAGTTAACCACACGTTTTACGAGCCAAACTGCTGCTCTCTCCTGCTTCAATGGCCCCGACCCCATCCGCTTATCCAATCAGAAGGCGCGGGGTGGGCAGCAAGGGGTAGGAGAGAAGGAGTCTCGGCCGCATGAGACTTTATAATCGGCTCGTCGAAAGAAAACAAATGCTGATGCCGATATCTGTCAAATTCCCAGATATCGGTGCCGATAATCCGTCAAGCCTTACAAAATAATGGAATTTGTTTTCTTTCTTTTGCGGGCCGGTGCTTGGGGACCACCGTGTTAAAGGATACTCATCACATTTGTTCAAGCTGAAAATGTTAACATCTGTAAATGAACCAAACAATTAATTAAGACCAAACACAACTGTTCCAGATTGAAGGAAAAATAGTGGACACCGCAGCCGCGCCTGAACCTCCAAACCCCAGCGCCAAGTGTCCCATCTATAGATGGAACCTGCAGAACAAGTACAACTACACGGTAAAGTTTTTCTATGTATGTCCTGTGTCTGGTCAAAAGTAACCGCATCCGTAAACATTGTTCTTCCTTTCCTTTTTTCCCCTCCCCCTAATTCGATAGGATGTGTTATTGCTAAGTCAGTTCATTAGGTCGGATGGCGGGATGCTGCCCAAGAAAGTCACTGGCCTCTGTCCTGTGGAACATTACAAGATTGCAGAGTGTGTTAAAATGGCTCACAGGGCAGGTGAGTATTCATTTCTCTGTCACTCCTATAATGTTTGAATGGTCATAGTTTAACCTTTGGGGTTAGAACTTTATTTACATTTGAGGTATTTTGACCATATAATGTCCATGCTTTCTTAAATTTGTCATTTCCATTTTTTATTTTCATTTTTTACTTCCAACCAATCAAAATGTTGAGGGGGATCTTAAGTTACGCGTTCAAATCTGCTTTTTGTATGTGGTCCGTAGTGTCTTTTTTTCTATGTTTTTTTTTTATAGTAACTCATCAAAACCATCAACAAGACAAAATGCGTAAAAATACCTCCCACGGGTTAAGAACCCATGAAGATACCGTAGATTCCAGACTACAAACTGCTACTTTTTTTGCTGTATTTTAGACACCGTGCCTTTAATTATGGTGCCGCTTCTTTTTGTGGCAGGACAAAAAAAATTGCCTAGCAGCAACACCCTAAAGAATAAATGAATAGTTCACAAAGGTCCAATTCTATTGTATGATTAATCACAAGTTTGGTTGTTGGAAATCTGTCGGGTGTGCGGGGAAACTTTTGGGGGAAACCAGCGCAGCTTCAATGGAGTATTGTACTTGTGTTTTTTGTATTTGTACTTTTTCAGTCATATGGTAACAAATCACAATCTATACAAATCACCTGAAAAGAAAAAAGGATGACGGGTTGAAGTCAAAGCCTTATACTGTAAGTCACTTTGGATGCTTCTTCAATAAATCGTATAAAGAAATGATCAGATCTTAAATCATTATAACATGATAATTGATCATTTTGGCACTCATTCGCCAAATTCCTTAAGTGTGCAGATAAATAAAGTGAGCAGCTCTTTTCCACAACGCATGCGCTCTAAATACAAAACACTGCGGTGACGTCTGAAAACAATTAAGAAGCCCTTCTAGAGGAGAATTCAGTCCAGGTTTTTGCCAATATTATTCATATAATATATAACAGGAGCAAAATTGGGGGTTTGACGACTTAATTCAATATTTACAACGTATTCCCACTTTTTCACCCACACATCAAGTCCCCAACTTAAACATCCGAATTGAACAGCACTGGAAGTTAAACCTCTCTTTCCGTATCATTGGCGTCAATGTCGGGTCGCTGAAGTTTACTTTAATTATTGAGGACCAATAATAAGCAAATTTGGTCGATTTTGGTCCTTGGAGACTTCTTGTGATTAAGGGCTATACAAAAAAACTTGACCTAACTTGGACACTTGCTGTGTCATGCAACTGATCTTAAGCTCTCCCATCCCTTGCACACATGACAAAGTAGAGAGGACACCAATAAGATGATTGCACACGATGACCGCTGCGGGCACACTCCGCAAACGAGGGTTCGAATCCCGGTGCAATTTGTTACTTTTCTCTCGTCGACATTTCCCCGCTGGTCCATTTTAATGGCTGTTAAAGCTTACGGCTTAAAATCCAATGCGGCT
Organism: Urocampus carinirostris; assembly: GCF_059441175.1. Taxonomy (NCBI): domain Eukaryota; kingdom Metazoa; phylum Chordata; class Actinopteri; order Syngnathiformes; family Syngnathidae; genus Urocampus; species Urocampus carinirostris. The sequence goes on from NC_142368.1 coordinate 8,331,505, forward strand.
TGTGCATAAACAAAGTGTCTTCCTCAAATTTGTGCACACTCTGTAGTCTGGAGTTTACGGTGTATTTTTTGTATGACGCTGTTATGATATGCATGACTACAGTTCTACCATCGGTCATTGATATCTTACAATACCATCATACCGAGTACAAAGAAAACGTTTTTGGGTTTCAAGGTTTGCTTCCGGACCACAGACCCAAACATCTTGAGGGCCGCGTCCTGAAACCCAAACCGATTCTCAACAGGTGACACCGACGCCCACCTTTTGCCTTTTTTGCACTTTGATGTAAAGTATCGGCCCTCCCTCACCCCCTTTGCAGATACCTGACCCGGTGGTCCATCCACTCCGTAAAACCGATCTACAAACGAGGACTGAAGTGGTGCAAAAAACGCATGGCTGTCGGAAGTCCTCTGCTCAAAAACAACGTACGATACAGCCCTAAGCCACTTTACATTAAACACTAAAAGACGACTAGGACTGATTATTTCAATCGGCGAGACATCTGATGGGGTTGTTTGATCTAGTTCCTCGTCTGTTCCGTTAGAAGGAAAAGGTCATAATTACTCATAATGTAAATGGAGAAGTTGGCACGTTGTTTTACTTTACTTCATCATATTTATTTGTGTATAAAGTGTTTTGCCTTTTTTACCTTTGAAAAAAGAACTTCGCGTTTGGGTGCGCTCAATGCAACAATTGCAAAACATTGAATGAAACAAGAATCGAACCCGTGTCCCGGAACCATTGGTCTACCAGTGACCCAAAAGTGGGGTTGTGGGCCTTCTCCACGGCAAAGTAATGCTAAGAAAAGAAAAATGATGATAATACCCTCCTTGATCTTTTCTTCCTGTTAAGTCAATTTGTGAGGGACCACATCTCATTTTATTGCGTTTTTTTTTTTTTTTTTTTTTTTTTTTTTTAAATAATGGGTCCCATGAAAAGTAGTGATTCAGGAAAGGTAAAGTGGAAAATTGACAACAACTATTACGTTGAAGAAGGACACCATTTTGAAATACAAGTCTGCCGTTGAAGCACTGCTGGAAAGTACAGTAAATGGTTTGAAAATGCAATACTTATAGCTTTTACAAGTGTATTCATCTTTATTATCTACATATTTAAATAATTATGGATTTTTAGGTAAAGGCTTTATTAATATTTTGAATTTCTTTTAGTATGTGGTTATTTTAAAGCAGTTCTTATATTTTTGGGGTCACAGCTTGTCATTAGGGTGGGATGGTGGTTCCTGACCTCAGACCAGTTGAGAAACTGTGATACAGATGACATCTGAAAAGGGTGTTATCTCATCATCACATTATCTTCAGTCACAATACCAGAGACAAATGTTAAAGAAAATGGAGAAAACAGAATACTGTCCTGAAAGATAAAAATAAACGCACAAAAAGTTTGACCAGGGAGTCAACTTCGAATGTAATTTTTGTCACGGTAACATGAGAAATGCACGACAAAATCAACATTGGTCTCTGGTTCCGTGAATAAGAGTAATGTGGAAATGAGATAAAAATCCAACTCCTGTTCACAGGTTCTCTATACCTCCAGCGATTCGGGGCTTTCACTGTCGAGACCCCGGTTCGATTCCCAATGCATCCTGCCACTAAGTTGTTAAATCAAAAATGAAGAGTCTGCGTTATACATGATGGCGCTTTATAGATGAATAAATAGGGTATTCACATCTTCATCTATTTCATTTCCTAAAAGGTTTCTGATCAAATCCATGGAGATTTATGACAGACAAATCAAATGTTTTGTTGACCTCTCGTTCTGTATTCATTTTTGTAACAATCATTAAGTATGAATGAAAACAAATGCATTATTTCTCAACTTAAAGGTCAACTGTGTTATATTTGCCCTGTAGATATCGCTGTATTGTGTAGTTCTACCAAAAAGACGAGTGCAACAAAGCACAAGGAAGATACAAAACTATGGAGACTTGGTCAACTAAAAGTACCATAGATGTGACTTAGGAAATAATTACAATTTTTTTGACCTCCACTATTAAGTTCATGTATTCTGGCATATCATACAAATTACGTCCTGTGGTGAGGGGCTCTCTTCCCCCTGAGAGGGGTGAGAATTCTCCCACCGTGGTCCGCTGCGTGTCGTAAGAGGCGACTAAAGTGGAGGGAGCGAGGGGACTGGGGATCCTCTCCTATCTACTCCCTAAGAAGACAAGACAAAGAAAAGCAGGCGGGAGACCGAAAGGTCTAGCAAACCCTAGTTATTGGGTCACTAAATGTGAGAGGATGTGGAAGTAAAGCGACTGAGTGGAAGAAAGATGAGATCGGAAGGATGATGACTACCTTTTCCCTTTTTTAAATTTTCTTTGTTTTTGTATGTTTTTGTCTGGCTGTCGGTCATCCCTCTCGAGGGATATGACCAGGGTAGATAGAGCGTTAGATACAAATAAAGTAGTTTTTATGAATACATTTTATATTATTAGGTGATGCCTAATAATAATAACTGGGGTCTCAGACCTATGGCCTGGGGCCATTTGCACCCCGCTGGATGATAGTTTGAAGCCTTGACATGAAAGTTTAGAGACAATGTGTATTAGTTAGCAACTTCAAGTGATAAAAAACATAAATTGAAAAATAAACTATCAATTGGAATAAAATAAGCAAAACGACATCATCTACACATGCGTTTTATAAATACACATAGGTGCAGAAATGTGCTTTTAGTTTTTAAAGCATGATCCTCATTGTCGGCCATCTTGCTACTACAGCTCCCTCCACAAAGTTTTTTTTTTTTTAAATATGCTTTTCTTTTTTCCTCTTCCATTTCTTTTCTTTTTTCCTTTTTGATTCCTTTATTCTCTCTTGTTCTTCTTCTTCTTTTGCTCTTTTGTTTTTACATTGTTTTTATATTTTTTATATCCCCCACCCCCCCCATATTTTCCTCCTCTTTGCAAAATGCTGGCCAAAAAAATGAGAAGCAAAATGTCCTTACAAAAAGAGTCCCTTTAGTTTGTGTTCTTCCTTGTGCTTTTGAGCACTTGTTTTTCACTTGCGCTACACAATACTAGTGGTATAATATTACACACTGCCCCTTTAACATTCATATTAAGGCATACTGAGGGCCATGGGTTTGAGGGAATACTATATTACTTGAAAGTTTTTGCTGGCTGTTTTGTTTAAAAAAAAAAAAGAATGTATACGACTATCTTGTCTTTCTTCAATACATTTGAAAAGTGGAAATGTTTTCTTGATTCGGGTCGCGGCTTGCAGACTGTTGGGGGGATTCTGGGTCCTGAAATCAGAGCAGTTGAGAAGCACTTGCTTTAAAGCATGAAGGGCAGGTCCAAGTTCTTGGTCCCATAACCGATGTAGATGAAGCCGTGAAGTGGCGTCATGGGCACGTGGTAGAAAGTCAAGCCCAACCACAGCAGGCTTCGGATCACACAAACTTTGTTGGCGCTCTCAAACTGAAGACTCCACGAGCCTACACACAAAAACGGGAACTCAGCAAAGCCAGTAGACATGCACTGTTTTAGAATGTCAATTGGTGTTGGGACTAACGCCTTAAAAAGGAACACGGTCCTGCAACGCAATTACTTTTCTCGGTAACAAGTACTTTTAACGCATTCATATTATTACAACATGGTGCATTCTCTAATGCTTATACTACTGATAGGTAACTTTTACCTTTGCACATGATACAACAAATCGCTAGAAACGGTTAAGAAGAGTAAACACAGTAATGTCAGGATCTTGCACCTTTACCAGGGGGTTTGGAACTGTGCATACCTGTGTCCAATCTCCCCACAACTGACTGTGATTACCCTAACCCTTTATAATGACTGCTTGGACAACACGCGGGGTCGGGTCATTGCCATTTCAATGTCGCTTCTATCTAGTCTTGTTACCAGGTTTGTTTTTTGTTTGTTTGGACACTGGTAGTTATTTTGAGACCTGGTTTGATTTTGTTTGTTGTTCCTGTTTTTTGTCAATAATGACTGTTCTTTGTTGAGCAACTGCCTCCATTCCGGTTTCCCCACATTTGGGTTCACCTTCACAAACATGAGAGATTGATTTGACCAGCGCCCCGGCGGCAAGGAAAAGGTACCTCTTCTGTTTTTGTACCCTGAAAGTCCCTCGGTCACTTCTGTTCCCTGTTCGGGCGGGGACGAGAAGTACCTTGGCCGCTTCTGTTCCATGTCCCGGTGGCTAGGAGAAGGTCCCTCTGCGGATTCTAGTTCCTATCCTGGCAGCAAGAAGGTTCCTGTCCTGGCGACAAGAAGGTCACTCGACCGCTTCCATCTGTTTCAGCAAGGATGGACAGGTACATTCGGTCGTTCCCTGCTCCGGTGGAGGACAGTCTGCTGCAGCCTCTTTGTCCCTTTTTGTCGTCTGTCTAGCATCCGGCCCTCGAGGGGGAGGTGATGTCAGGATCTGGCACGTCAACTTTACCAGGGGGTTTAGAACTAGGCACAGGTGTACACAATATCCTGATACCTGACGGTGATTACCCTTACCCTTTATAATGACTGTTCTGACAGCACGCAGTGGACTGGTCATTGCCACTTCTATCTGGTCTTCTGTTATCAGGTCATTTTTTTGTTTCTGGTTGGACACTGGTTTTTGTTTTGATACCTGTTTTTTTTTCGTTGATTTTTCCTCTTTTTTTTCAATAAATAACATCCTTTGTTGAGCAACTGCCGCCATTTCGGCTTACCTGCATTTGGGTCCACCTCTGCATAGTGACTATACAAACGTTAGCATCAGTGTTGGACGCATTATTTACCTTTTGGAATGTCCTCACTTAGCGGATCCAGAAAGTCCAAAGCAGGGTTTAAGTCCGCCATCTCCAGCAGGGATTTCTTCTTTAAGTTTTTGGGTTGAGCAAAGTGGAGAAAATGTTCGAGTTTCCCTGCTTGAGTGTAAGAAAGACCTAAAGAACGAACATGGTGTTACATTTTCCCGTTACGAGTGGGTTCGTAAGGAGGCCCTTCAAGAGGTGAAGCCTACTGCTCTCGCATATATGTACAGGTATACTCAGACGCAGTTAACCAATGCAGAAACACTAACTCTCACATATTATACTCTCATACACACTATTCTCTTACATATACTATTATATACTTGAACACACTCAACGTACTATACTCTCACGAATACTACATACACTATTATACTCGCTCACACATATTACTATACTCTCATGCAACACTACTATACTCACATATATTACTATACTATCAAACGCAAACTACAATACTCTCATACAGACACAATATACCTATGCACAAACACTACTCTCACATACTACCATACCTATACATACAATATTATACTCTCTTGCACTTACCACTGTACTCTTATACTTATCAAACATGACTATACTCTCCCACATATTGCTATACTCTCATACACACTGCTGTACTCACACATGTACAACTACTCTTAAACACGGTCATACCCATGCACAAAAACCATTATACTCTCTTTCACAAACTATTATACTCTTGTACGCAGATTATTACCTCTCTCACACATACAGCACCACTATACTCTCAAACACAACAATACTTTAACACTTACAACTATTCTCTAATAAATATTACTTTATTCTCATACACATGGTACTACACTACCTCGCACATGCCACTACACTCTCAAGAACACTATTCTCACACGTTACTATACTATACTACACTCACATATTACTATTCTTTCATAAACACACTACTCTTACACATACTATACTCTTAAAAACACACACTACTATGCTGTCACACACATATTAGTATAGATATGTACACTACTATACTCTCACACTTATTACCATACTCTTAAACTCACACTACTAGTCTCTCTTACACATTACTGTACTGTCATACACACACTAATGTACACTCTCAAATAAACTACTATACTCTGAGCAACTCCGGTTTGATGTTGAACCTTACAACATATGGACAAAGATTTGTGTGCATTGCCAGGGTTACCAAAGATAGCCACAGTAAAACAACACTGAGAGGTTAGTTGATCTAGGACACAGGTGTCAAAGAGGTGGCCCGCGGGCCAGATCAGGCCCGCTAAGGGATTGAATCCGGCCCGCGAGACAACACTCAGAGAAGCGCAAGAGAAAAACAAGCAGCAGGTTGAAATATGTCCATTTGATGTTGCCAAAGCCAGGTGCCTCTCACAAAGACACTGTACTTGTATTTATCTCTCTCTCTCTCTCTCTCTCTCTCTCTCTCTCTCTCTCTCTCTCTCTCTCTCTCCACCCCTTTTCTCCCACTCTGTCTCTTTCACTCTCTGTGTCTCTCTTTTTCTCTTCCTTTTTTCCTTTTCTCTCCTTCTGTATTTCTATTTCTCTTTGGATTTCTTTCTTCCTCTCCCTTTCTTTTCCCCCTCTCTCTTTTTATCTTTTCTCTCTTTCTCTATCTTCTTTCTCTCTAATATTCTCTCTCTCTTCTTTCTTTCTAATATACTAGTCCGACCCTCGACAGAATGTTTGTTCTATCTTGTGGCCCCCGAGTTAAAATGAGTTTGACACCCCTGATCTAGGACCTAGATTCTAGGTGATCATTACACTAGGTGCGAAAAATAACCCGTAACTTTAATGGTGTGTGAGAATAGTTGTGTGTTTTTGAGAGAGCGTATAACGGTGTATGTGAGAGTCTACAGTAGTGTCCGTGAAAGTTGTAAGGGAGAATATAGTTTGATTATAGTACCTTAAAGAAGTTAAAGATTATATCCAGGTGCTATTTGGTTTCTAACAACAATTATATCATCAATCAAGATGGCTTTCACTTTCATGCCGGGAATTTTGGTCACCAGCTTGCCTCCCTTGCTATACTCCCTTGATTTTACAGTGACTCATTGTTCTTTTATGGTACAATAGTTTCACCTTTCTTACTGTTGATTTATTGTGCCCGCACGCCCTCTAGCGACCAGCATTATATCGCTCCATTTAATCATGTGATTTTGTTTGAGTCAATCAGTGTTGCGTCGTTTCACGCCTGTGTTTTGAATAAATGGGTCGTTATCGGATAAGTGTCTTGGAACCAGATCTAGGGGAAAGCTCAGGGTGGGATGCTCCTCCGATGAAAGGGCTACCCAACTTCAATACCCGAACCATTCTGTAAGAGAGTCCGGTTTAGAGTGAGAGTACGATGTTACAGGCGAGAGCAAGTAGTTTTTAAAGGGCCCCGGAAACGTGGATGCGGTACTTGCCTCCGAAGCTGCGATTAATCTGTACGACGCCGTGCGTGCTGTTGATGAAGGCTCCTCGCGGTACCACGGACGCTTCCTCGTTGATGTGGTGCACCGTCACCGCCAGTCTGGTTTCTTCGGTGACTTTGGTCTGATCGGGAATTGGTTTGTCACAAAATACGGGGAAGATCGTTACCGACGTACGTGAAAAGAAATACCCACTGATGTTTAATATAGAGATGGGTCAATGAACATGTAAGGAAATCATTGAGTGCCTGAATATATGACTTTTATTCATATCTCATGTATTATGTTGTATATTTTGTTATGTATTATGTCGTGGGTTTTTTGTGTACTTTGTCATTTATTTTGTGGTGTTTTATGTTGTATATTTTTTCGTGTTATGTCGTGTTTGTTCTTTGTATTTTGTCATTTATTTTGTGGTGTATTATGCCGTCTATTTTTTCGTCTATTTTTTCGTTTAATGTCATGTATTATGTCGTGTATTACATTGTATATTTTGTTATGTTGTGTTTTTTTCGTGTCAGGGTTTTACCTTTGGTATATATTTTCATATATTTGTCGTGCAATTCGTCATTTATTTTAAGGTGTATTGTGTCTATTTTTTCGTCTATTATGTCGTCTATTTTTTCGTTTTATGTCATGTATTATGTTGTATATTTTGTCATTTATTTTGTTGCGTATTATGTCGTATATTTTTTCGTGTTATGTCATATATTTTGTCGTGTATTATGTCGTGTTTGTTTTTTGTCATTTATTTTGTGGTAAATTATGTCGTATATTTTTTCATCTATTATGTCTATTTTTTCATTTAATGTCATGTACTTTGTCGCGTATTACGTTGTATATTTTGTTATGTTATGTCGTGTTTTTTTCGTGTCAGGGTTTTACTTTTGGTATATATTTTCATATATTTGTCGTGCATTTCGTCATTTATTTTAAGGTGTATTATGTCGTATATTTTTTTTTTGTCTATTATGTCGTCCATTTTTCCGTGTTACGTTATGTATTTTGTCGGGGCGGCAGTAGCTCAGGAGGTAGAGCGCTCGTCTTGGGATCCAGGGTTCGAATCCTGGCTTGTCCGTGTTACATGTCGAAGTGTCCTTGGGTAAGACACTGAACCCCTAATACCCCCAATAAGCAGGTTAGCGCCTTACATGGCTGCAAGGCCGCTATTGGGAAATGTGGAGCACATTGTAAAGCGCTTTGGGAAGTCATTGACTTGAAAAGCGCTATAGAAATGCAGATCATTTCATTTCATGTCGTGTATTTTGTCGCGTATCATGTTGTATTTTTTTATGGATTGTCGTGTTTTTTCGTGTATTTTGTCTTTTTTTGGTATGTTTTTTCGTGTATTTTGTCTTTTTTTGGTATATATTTTCGTGTATTTGTCGTGCATTTATTTGGTGGTGTATTATGTTGTATATTTCTTCGTGTGTTATATTGTACTTTTTCATGTAATAGGTTGTGCATGTCATGTATTATCTTCATGTATTTTTCATGTGTTTTGGTGTATATATATGTTGTGTATTTTTTGTGTATTTTGTCATTATTTTGTAGTGTATTTTTCTCATTTATAAATGTATTTTTTTTAATGTTATACGGTATTTTTTGTTAGTTATCGTATATTTATTTTGGCTGCATGGCCGCTATTGGTGTGTGAGTGAGTGTGTGAATGGGTAAGTGTGAAGCACATTGTAAAGCGCTTTGGGGGGGTCTTCATTGACCGGAAAAGCGCTATATAAATGCAGACCATTTTACCATTTATGTATTTTCTTGTGTGTTTTCATAGATTTTTTCGTGTATTTTGTTGTATATCATGTCATGTGTTAGGTCAGGTGTTATGTCGTGTATTTTATCATCTTTTTTTGTCATTTATTCGTTTGTCGTGTGTTTTTTTGTTTATTTTTTTCGTCTATTTTAAAATTCATTTTCTCATTTGTTTTGGGTGTATTTTGTTGTATATTGTGTTGTCTATTTTGTCCTGTATTTTGTTGTGTTTTATGAATTATTTTGTCATTTATTTTATGATTTATTTTGTTTATTGTCGTGTATTTTGTTGTTGTCTCGTCATTTTTTTTTAAATTTACTTGCTCTGTTGTGCATTTTGACGTGTATATTGACGTTTATTTCGCAGTCTACTTTGTTCGTTTATTTTGTTTCTATTTTTTTTTTCCATGTATTCGGTCGAGTATATTGTTATGTATTTTTTCCCAACAAATTGTTTTTCAAATGAGGGGGCGGGTCCAACCGGCTGAGCTTTTCACCCATTGGTTGGTCGACGAGCGCAGTGATCACCAGCAATGTCTTTCTTCATCGCGTACCAACTAATAGGTGGAAAGCTCAGGCAACCAGACCGCCTCCTTATTTGACAATCGCGAGAATAAATAAGAAAATTTCATTTACGTCATGTATTTAAAGGGACACTGTGTAGTATTTGACCACTTCGTATTTGATTTCACTGCATTGTGTAGTGCGACTACATTATGAGTATTAAAAACCACAACGAAAAAAACAAACTACGGGGACCCAAAGTGACCAAATCGCACCTAAAAAAATGAGAAGTTTTTTTGGCCAGCCTTTTTGAAGCTTTTGGGTTTCCGTAGCAGCAAAATGACTGACAATCATGTCAGCTCCCTCTAAGCGTTATGAAATGAAATGATCTGCATTTCTATAGCGCTTTTCAAGTCAATGACTTCCCAAAGCGCTTTACATTGTGCTTCACATTTCCCAATAGCAGCCGTGCAGCCACGTAAGGCGCTAACCTGCTTATTAGGGTAATTAGGGGTTCAGTGTCTTACCCAAGGACACTTCCACATGTAACACGGAGGAGCTGGGATTCGAACTGCGATCTCTTGATCCCAAGACGAGCGCTCTACCTCCTGAGCCACTGCCGCCCGTTATGCGAAATGAATGCAAATTTCTGAACCTACGTGTGTCTTTGAAAATTCATGTTGATATGAACATTGATTTATATCAGTATATTTTACTAGATTGTTTTACCACTGGGAGGCACCAATTACTACACACAGTCCCTTTAAATAAATACAAACTTCGAGTATGTATAAAAATGTATGTTTGCATAATAGATCATGTATTTTTGCTTATTACTGGCAACACTGTTTTTTTTTAATGGATAAAGTTTTTCACCACTTGGAGGTGCCAGATAATACACCATGTCCCTTTTATCAGGGGTCTAAAACTCCAAGCCTGGGGGCCAATTGCGGCGCTTGAGATTATAGTCTGAGGCCCCCCCAACTTTCATATAAAAGTTCATGTACGTTTAGCCTAAGGAATTGAGTATTATTTTGAATTATTGCTTGAAAATTTTTATTATAAAATTGGATTTTCCATCGAATTAAAAAATATTTGAGAACAGTTACTTTCTTGTTGAATCTCCGATTGGGCCCCATCTCACTCAGACCCCAGGTTCGGCGGGCCCCAAGTAATTTGAGTCTTTCTCATATATTGTGTATATATATATATATATATATATATATATATATATATATAAATTTGATTCTGGGTACTATCTTCATCTTTGTGCGACGATTAAAACGTGTACTCACTGTCGACTCCTCAGCCGAAGGATCGGGTCTTTCTGCTTGCCTGGACTCGTAAACGAAGGAAGGATCTCCTTCGAATCGTCCTTTGGCCGTTTTGTACACGTCCTGAATCATTTCACTCGTGGTGGAAGGGATCAGGAACCAGTTGATACAGTTGAAGCTGTGGGTGGGAGGATACACGCAAATATTGATATTATCCGTGCCAGTGTTTGGTCTAGTTACTTTAAAAAATTGTTAATTGTAGTGACTCGCAGAAACGGAGGTACCAGGGAAAGTACTTATTTATGTTACTTTGAAGAAAGAAGTTGTTGTAAGTCATAGAATTTTAAGTTTTCCGAGGAGTATTTGAGTTAGTTGAATAGAGAAGAACAGATAGGTAATTGTGTTATAGGACATTGTCATATTTGTTGCACCTCACCAGCAAAATATTTCTTATACTTGAAGTTCAACAAAAATAAATAGTAAACAATAGCAAACAGCATGTACATAAACACGCACGTAAACACACACTGAAACGTACAAGGACACTTAAACGTACGCAAATGCACACCAAAAAAAGACATGAATTGACACAAAAACATACATATGTAATAAACGCAGGCAGATACGTAAATGCACGCACAGAAACTAATGCAAAAAGGCATAAAAATTGACGTAAACGCAAAAAAAAAAACCACGTGAATTCACACAGAACTGTATGTAAACACACATGAGTACATAAATTCACACACAAAAATGTATGTAAAAACGTACGTAAACATGCACAAAACCAGACAGAAATGCACCCTGAAACGTGCGTAAACACACACAAAATCATACGTGAAGGCCCATACGTGATAAATGCAGACCGGTACGTAAATGCACTCACAAAAACGTATGTAAAACGCACAAAATGGACGTAAATAACAAAATGTTCGTTAATTTACACAAAACCGTATGTAAACGCACATATGTACAAAAATTCACAGACACATAAATGTATGTAAAAAACATACGTAAACATGCACAAAAACGGACAGAAACACACCGAGATGTATGTAAACACACAAAAACTGAATTTACACAAAATCTTATGTAAAAGTACACATGTAATGCACGCACACGCTCATACGTAAATGCATGCACAAAAATGTACATAAAACACACAAAAACGTACGTAAACACACACAAAATCATACGTGAAAGCACATATGTAATGAATGCACGCACAAAAATGTACATAAACACGCACCAAAATGTATGTAAACACACGCTGAAACGTACATGAAACGTACATGAATGTAATAAACGTAACACATACGTCAAATGTAAGTAAAAATACACAACTTACGTAAACAAGCACAAAATGTGCAGCTGATTTTAATGCGCTCCTTTTAAAATATCCCTTGTGAAAGTTTTCTTAAATATATAAGGTTCTTTGAAATATAATTTGATAGATTGGTAAATTTTGAGTTTTTGGATGCTCCTTATATTTCGGAAAATGTCTTGTTGACATTGTCATACGATATTCATATTATTGTCTGAACAAAAACCTGTAAATCCATTGTCACTGCTGATTTATGGTTTGGTACTTGATGTCGAAGTATTAGAATTTTTTTCTACTATTTTTCCCTTTGACTTCATCTTCAAAGCCGTCGACTCTGGACTTTCTTCAACTATAGAAAAGGACAATGCTAAGTGTAGTTTGTGTGGTAAAGTGGCCTGTGACGACAGCAACACCACACATTTACATAAACACGTAAAAAAGACACCCTGCAGAGAGCAATAAGCTGCAACCGGAAATGTAAACGTGCCTTGCTGACTTCATTTTCAGAAGAGTGCACAATGGGAGGTATCATATTTGCCATGTTGACTTTGTTTTATTCATATTTTCGTGACGTCGCTGGTTTCACTCTTCCTGTATTTTGGATACTGTTGACAATTTAATTGAAATGATTTCAGAAATAGGCTTTTTTTATGGTAATCATAAACCAACTCAAGAGGGAGGGGTCCAATTATTCAACGTCCCAAGCAGTATCGGTCGATACAAAGAACACTTGTAAAATAAAGGAGAATGTGACACCCGAAATGACATTTAATGGGCGTTATTACCTGTAGAAATGCTGTGTGTCCTTTAACTCGTCGTCTCTTCTCCCCTGGGCGATGAAATAGTGCTCTTTCAATCCGAGGATTTTGCCCCAAAACAAGACGCGATTGAATTTGTAGTTCTTTTTTAAGATAATTAAGGAAGTTTGCAACGCCGCCCTCTGTTCCGTGTTCAAAATGCACCCGCTGCCTGCGACCAACTCCAACGAGTAGGATAACGAGTTGGCGTCCATTGTTATTGTTAGCGCTGTCAAACGTCCGGGCTAGCTAATGCAATAAGCAGGTCTGTTTACCGTGTTAACAAAGCCCGTCGCCATGAATGAGCTAATATGTCCCTTCTTGGCGTCGTTTTTAATTTAACACTGCGGATTTTGGGGGTCTTCTTGTGCCCTACAAGAGTCGGCGCTGCTAAAGAGTTGCCGTGGAAACGTGTCAACAAAGAATGTGATTGGTTTGTGGCGACGCTATGATGACGTCACTCTTGGTATCGTATATTTCTCACGCCATCCAATATACATGAATTCAAATGACACTTGGCTTAACGGCTCGGGTCGTAGGGCAGCGTTTCTTGGGCAAGTGTAAGACTGCTTGGTATGGGAAATTGAATTGCAAGCTTTAATAAGAGGAGAAATGGGCTGAAGTTGACATGGAAATATCCACGTGACTATTTTGAAGGAAATTCCGATACCGACCAATACCGATCGATTTATTTCAATACCAATCGATATCTTTCGATACCGATTAATATCTTCCGATACCAATCAATATTTTCCGACACCAATTGATAGTATTGATGGCGATCGATACTGGTCATTAACGATCGATAACGATCAATATCTTCTGATACCAATCAATATATTTTGATACCAATCAATATCTTCCACTACCAATCGGTATGTCCCGATACAGATCGCTACTGATCGATACCGATCGATATCTTTCAATACCGATAGTTAGCTTTCAATGACGATCGATACTGATCACTAACGATCGATATCTTTTGATACCGATCAATATCTTCTGATACCAATCAATATCTTTCAATATTCTAATGAAGATCAATATCTTTTGATACCGATTGATTTCTTTCGATGTCGACCGATACTGATCAATAACAATTTATAACGATCAATGTATTTTGATACTATCGATAACTTTCAGTACCAATTAATAGCTTTCAATGACAATTGATACTGATCATTAACGATCAATAACAATATCTTTTGATACCCATCGATATCTTCTGATACGATTGATATTTTTCGTTAGCGACTGATATATTCCAATAAAGACAGATGTCAGATAACGATTGATACTGATCTATACTGACCAATACCTCTTGATACCGTTCAATATCCCTCGATACCGACAGATTTATTTCGTCATCGCTCAAGCCCTCGATACTGATTGATATCTTAATACCTTCAGATGGCGATTGATACTTTACAATAATGGTCGATATATTTCGAAAACAACCGATACCTTCTGATAATTTTCAATATTGATCAATATCTTTCAATACTAATCGGTAGGTATCAATACCTTTTGATAACAATCGATAACTTTCAATACCAATCGATGGCGATCAATACCTTCCGATATCGTTTGGTATCGATAACGGCCGCTAGCGTTACCGATCAATATTGATCAATGTGTTTTGATATCTAACTCCATCGATATCTACCTGGTTATCCAGATAAACAGCAATAGATATTGGTACCGAATTATATCAATACCGTTTGATTGCTATTGATAGCGATCAATCCCTTTCGAAATTGATCAATATCTATTGATACTTATCAATACCTTACAAAATCTTTCAATGTTTATCAGTCAATATCAATGGATATAGAATCGATCGGTACCGATTCTTTATGTTTCGATATTGATGTTTACAGACATAGACATACACATAGAGAATGTCTGTCGCTTAGTGTTTCTGTCCACCCTGTGGAAAGGGGAATGAGTTTCAATATGATCACCATCTTTCACAGCCAGTCAGGTCCCTTACCTTAGATGTGAACAAATAACACAAAAAGCTGACTCAGCACCTCTGGTTTTGCTGACTATTTTACCAGAAAGACATTCCACTCTCCCAGGCCAGAACAACATTCCTCCTTGTCGTGGCCACAATCCCTGTGATGTATCCATTTACTCACAGACTCCCCCTATTCCCAAGACTCAGCTTTATTTGTCCATCTAATGGTCTTCGTTGTTTCAGATGCCTACTCATTGGGAGTGTGGTGGGGTTAGAAGCAAAGGGCATTGGGCCCACATCTTAGAAGTCTTTCAACTTTCAGACACGAATTTCGACACACAAAAGGCGAGCCGCGTCACTTAGCAATTTGACATTTGAATCATCATTTGGTGCACTTGATGTCAATGAGCACTCGGACTTCTGGCAGGATAAAGTGAGCGCTGAAAGAGAAGCGTCCAGTCCAAGACAACAAAAGGGGCGACCACAACTGCGATGGGAAGTATGCATGGAGAGGGAGCTTGACGGACTCACATCTTAATTAAAAGGGCTTCTTTTTTTAATTAGATGCGTTTAGTGCTTTAAACCAGTGGCAACCTTTAATGTTCAACTATATTCTCACAGCATAGTAATATTAGTAATAATAATAATCCCAAATCCACTGTTGAATTACTAGACCACTAGGAATCTAGATAACATGGGAAAAGGCATTAGTTTAGGGATCAGTAACCTTTGGCTTGCGAGTCATATATGTCCCAGACATTAAATTGAGTCTGCATGATTATTAATTCTCACAAGTCCAATGTTGTTGGGTTCCGTCCCGTGTATATATAGGACACGAGATGAACTACGGTTACCAGTCAAGGCGTCACATCAACGGAACCTCGTTTTAGCTGTAAATCTCTATATATGGAAGTTCATTAAACAATCTAAAAAAAAAAAAAAAAAAAAAAAGTGAACGATGAACATAGTAAAGAAAAGCCACATAACAATGTTCAAACACCCAGAAGTGCTTGAAAAAGCACAGAGTAGTTTGATTGGGTGAGCGGCAGGAGTAGGCAGAACTCTATACTCCTCCACCTCCTCGCCCAGCGTAGTCTGCACTGAAGGTAAACACATTGGTACCTTTTGCAGTATTTGGTAACATTTTTACAGAAAAACTTTGGTTGCACCTTGTTTTGAAACCATTATTTAGGACTGAAAATGGCAGTCAAAATGAGCAACTCCGAGAGAGAGAGAGAGAGACGCTTTTTAAGTGGTATATTTATACCAATAAGGGACACAGACTACACAGGAGAAAGTCTATAAAATAATAATAATGGCAGACATTATTATTATTTCATAGACTATCAAATCATCAAACATCACACAGTGCAAATAAAATGTGCTGAAGAATAAGCTTTTGTCTGGGCGGGTTTAGTGGTTTTGTTGAATTTGGTTTTCAAATATACAATGTGGCTCTCCCTCAAAAAGAAAACCAAATTGTTTTTGCTTTTATATCTCTAAGGGTCAAAAACCTTGCCGACCCCTGCATTAGATTTTACCTCATCACGACACTATTTTTACTTGCGGTACTGGCTGAACTATTTCCCATAATGCCCCATAACATAGACCTGTGAGTAGAAATAGAGATGAAATAAAATCAATTAGTCAACCATATGCAAAATGGCTGACAATAATTGTTTTTTGGAAAACATTTTGAAGTCTTATATTTTCTAGGGAAAAGTAACGAAAAAAATATTGATTTGAAAGCTATCGTATGTGATCACTACAGTGACTCAGTACTTGAGTCATTTTTTTCCACCGAGTACCTCTGAATGACTGCTTTTTACTGACTACTTGAGTCATATTACTCTGAAGTACTTTTACTCGGCCGCTCTACTCATCTCTGCTGAACAGTACATATGTGATGCAATCTATGCTGTTAACGACTGTGCTTGGACGACTCGTTTCAGCGGATCTGTTCCAAGTGTGGTAAAGTGGACTGCTATGATGGCAACACCACACATTTACACAAGCATATGAAATTACTCTTTGGGAAGAACGGGTAAGAGTGGGTCTATGCATGTCACCTACTAACCTACATATGGATATTGTTCAGGCAGCACTCCACCGCCCAAGCGTAACAGTCGCTTCATCAGGCCCAGCACAAAGTCTTTACATGAGAACGGGTCGGCGGAGGCCTCAGTCGGCCAGCCTGGGAAGAGTGAGACGGGAAAGGGCGGAAGGGAGAGATAGGGAGGGATTGAAGTAACACAAAAGTGGTGGTGAGAGATCGGGTGAGGAGGTGGAGCTACATGCGCCATTGTCCCGGAACGGGCCACATACCAAATAAAGCTCCCTTGATTTGCAGGAGCTCGAAGGCTTCTCTGATAAAGATAAACAGCGCCCTCCTACGGAAAATTGTGTTCATGACTTCAAACGTTAGTATTTACAGCACAAAAGCCAACACAGGGGTTTTTGACCCAAAGATGTTTTGTTGTATTAGAGATAGTCAAATCATATATTTTAGACACAATTCAACAAACCTGCTCTCCAGACAAAGGTCATTGGTTTCAAAACAAGGTGCGAGCAAAGTTCTGTTGTAAAAATGACACAAAATACTGCACGAAAATGCCAACGTTTTTACCTTCAGTGCAGACGGTGCTGGGCAAGGAGAGAGTTTGTGTGCCCTGCAGGGTTCCTACAGCTTAAGGGAAGTTAAATTCAAGATGTTTGCAATACCTTTTGAGACCAAGTCGACAAAAGACAAACATTGAAACAAAAAGAACAGAAATATTTTTTGCACGAAATACATCGTGCCCCGTACACATTACCTGGCACGGCTTTTAGCCATGGCGAAGAACATTTGTCAAACAGCCACTTCTCATTAGACCCCACGGTTAAAAGTTAACGTATCCGTCATGCATTGTGGGTAGACCTGAGACATGGGTCTGCTCTGAAAGGCCCAACTGAAACCACATCACCGTTTTGATAGTGTGGTCATGCGCTGTTACCACGAAAGTAAATCAGTGAAATATTAAAAAAGACAATTGATAAATCCTACCAAATCGTTTTTATTCAAACAAATATAAACATTTTTAATGTGTTCACATTTTAAGAACTTTGGAAATAAATTAAAGACATTTTTTAGAATAATGCATTCAATGCCTTTTAAGACTTTAAGGATCCGCGGAAACCCTGCCCTGTGTATAGCTCTGCCCACACCTACTGCTCACCCAATCGAATTGCTCTAGGTGCTTTGCCAGGGCATTTGGGTAAAAAAGTTTCCAGTTAAAGTTTGTTCTGTGGCTTTTCATCATAGAGTGTCTCAACAGTAAACCTAGATTGTTTAATGAGATTCTGGTAGCTCAGGAGGCAGTGCAATCGTCTTGGGACCGTGAGGTCGCACGTTCGATTCCCGGCTCTTCAGAGTGAAATGTCAAAGTGTCCTTGGGCAAGACACTGAACCCCTAATGTCCCCGATAATCAGGTAGGTGCCTTGCATGGCTGACGTCGCTATTGGTGTGTGAGGTGTGTATGAATGGGGAAGTGTGAAGCATACCGTGGAGCAGTGCAGTCTTACCATTATTGATTTATCAGTCAAAAAAGATCACTGACCATATTTGAACATTGGATGCAACAAGGATCAAACCCAAATCACATAGGTGAGAATCCTAAATTTGAACCACTAGTCTACTAGGGATAACATGGGTCTCCAACGTGGGACCCCACAGCCACCAGGTAGAGCCACCTAAGTAGCTCATTGGCGGATTTGAAATGATATTATAAGTCATTGTGATTTTCTAGAAAATGTCATTTCTAACCGGGCATAATGTTTAGTGGTTGAGCATATTTCCACCTCGAATAATTCAAACCTGGAAATAGCATAGTAATAACATGTCATTTTAGAAATGCCTTTCAAACTTTTTGTAATCAGTATCCCAAAATGTTAGCAACCCCCGTTTGGGATTTTGGACTTTAAGATTTTTTTTTCACATTTTAAGACCCCGCAGGAACCGTTTCAAATCAGGTCCGGTCAAGTCAGGTTTATTTGCATGGACCTTAATCGTAAGAAGGAAGCACCGAAGCCTGGATGGAGAATGCTCTTGAACATGCAGATTTCTTCTTGGCTCTTGGGATCACAAGTAGACAAGCTTTTTCTTTATACCTCATCATCACACCATTTTTACTAACGGTACTACGTTGTTGAATACACGGTGCCATGATTAAAATCATTTATTGACGTGTACTATTGACAAAATACCAAAATGAGAATTGACAATGAATTTTTTTTAATGATCTTTGAAGTCAGGTTCATACACCATCGTTATCGTACACCAAAAAGGTTGCTTTTTTGCATTTATATTTTTCAGGACGGTATGGTGGTAGAGATAAAACCTAATGCCTCTTCCTATGTCACCTATACAACTAGTGATAGAGGATTTTATTATTGTTATTATTACTCATGTTATTATTGGGCCAGGCTGTGAGAATATTGTCAGACATTAAACCTGTCTTTAATACACAAAAGGTTGGGGATTACTGATCAAGAATGGATTTTTAACAGTGCAGAAAAAAAATTGTTGTAAAAAAAATCTGCGATGTAAAAAAGGGAAAATGACACCAGAATTTTTGGTAAAGTGGAAATAACGGGAAAAAGTGCGCCAATTTTTCCCTCCAAAATACACCCGAATGTGACTGAACAGGCCATGCAGTCTTAAAAATGAAGTGGAAAATTTAAAAAAGTGTTGATTCTTAGTAATGTGCAAAAAGTAGATTTTAAATTAAACATTTTTTAACTATCTTTTTATGGATTATTTAAAAAAAGCAAAGTTTGGACTTTTGTCATATTTTTGTATTTGTTTTGAACATTTTGGTTGCAAAATCTTCAGTGGACATGAAACAGGTTAATGGCTTAAAAGTGCAATACAATGAAATACTTTTGAATCTGTTTGAATCAGAAACTGCTCAATTACATCTTTGGCATCAGTAATGCTTATTTTGTTGGCATGTACATCATTTTTTAAATTTCTTTAAGTTCTTATACAAAGCTGTGCAGGATTCGTTTTAGTAACCAATCGCAGAAGTGCAAAAGTGTACCTCCTTCTTGTAAACATGGCTCTTTAACGCTCAAAAAGTGGCCTTCTTCCCCTACCGTAGTGAAGACTAGGTAGCATAAAAATCTTTTTTTGTACTGCCGTCCTCTATAGGACTGGAGCTACGTGACAGGCTGCCATCAGTGGAACCGTAAAACTGTCCGGCCTGAGCTGCTTTCGGGGGCTCCGCGGACGATTTAGGATTCAGCACTCTGGGTAGGTAAACCTGTGAATGAAGTCATACACGGAGTCGATAAGATATGAATTTGTTTAAGAGAACAGTTGCTATTACCGAGGCGTTTTCCTCCTCTCCCTCAGGCGTGTCCTCATCGTCGTCTCTCACCTGGAGGGGAAAACGAGAAATGTCACCGGTAGACGTGGGCGGATCGATCCAAATATCGATATTATGGATACTAATCAAGTACTTAGATCGGATTGATACTATTGCCTTGGGATCGATATCCAATTCACTCAAAGCACCGCTTTTCTATGTAGATAGCACAGCCTTTTTCTCTCTCACCCAGCGCCCTCGGCCACCGGCCAAGTTAACACCAGAGTCGTGACTGACAGACACACATTAAGGACCCATCGCTAAGTAGTCTCCTGCCGTGCCAGCCATGGAGAAGAGACGGCCAAATCTATGAGCTTCCCACTACCAGAAGGTAAAAATAACAGAGGCTGAACGCGTTGTGGACTGTTTTCTACTAGAAAAAAGGACAATATCACATGTAATTTGAGTGGTTAAGTGATTTGCTACTGTGGCAACACCACAAATTGACAGACACATGAAAAAAGCTCACCCAGCAGCGGGCTGCAACCAAAAATATAAACGTGTTAATGTTTATGAACAAAAATTTGTTGTCACTTATCACTATGGCAACAGGGCAATGAGAAACAATTTATCCGCATAAGTGGCTTTATTTTCAAAATATGATGTAATGGAAGTAGAGACAAGATCTTAGGCCCAGGCCAGAATTTTGGGCCGGGTTCGGGAATAAAATGTCAATCATTCTCTCTTGCTTTTTTTCTTTTAACTATCCATTCGTCATGTGTTCTAGGTTTCTTTTTCTTTGTGGAGGATCGGCACAGCATACACACTGCTCGGCGCCGAAGCACGCACTTCATCACCCTTTGGGTTTACTTCAGGCTCGGCCCCTTAAATCAAGGCAGGTTGAGTCGGGCTGGATTTTTTTTAAGCCTGATCTTACTTCTAAGTGAAAAGTACTTTAGATAACTTGTTGACATTGTTATGCTTTAGTTGTCCATCCATCCATTGGAAACGTCACCATTCTGCACCGCTTATCCTCAGTAGGGTCGCGGGGGTGCTGGAGCCAATCACAGCTGCCTTCGGGCAGTGAGCAAGTGACACCCTGAACTGGTTGCCAGCTAATCGCAGGACACACAGAGACAGACCACTCGCCCATTCACACCTAGGGACAATTTGGATTGCCCAATTAACCTGAAATGCATGTTTTTGGAATGTGGGAGGAAACCCGAGTGCCCGGAGGAAACCCACGCAAGAACGCGGAGAACATGCAAACTCCACACAGGAGGTTTGATCTCATGACCTCAGAACTGTGCCGCACACGCGCTAACCACTGCGCCGCCATGCTACAGTAGTTGTATTGTTAAATTGACGATTTTTTTGAGTTTAACTCATTCTTTTGTTCTGAAACAGTTGTTTTTATATTTTTGCATTGTAGTTATTTCATTCATAATATAAAACATTTTCAATACCACTATGTATTCACTTGGATCAGATTTCAAGTATCACCCATCGAGTCACCAGATGAAGTGTAAACTCGGCAAACGTGACATGAAACTCACCACGTAATTGTGTGGACTGAGATACTGGAAATGGCCAAAACAGGTGTGGCTGATGCAGATGAGGATGGTGACAATAAGCACCACCAATGTAAACAGAGAAGTGGGTGTCCAAAAACCTGGAACATCACAGAGGTTCCTAAAATGTCGCTAAAAACGTTTCAGACAACAATCACCGTGAAACCCTTTGCATGTCACTGACCTGTTCTGAGGACGGAAAAGAAATAAAGCCATATGAGGCAGATGATGGGTGCGGCTAAAGCTTGATTGACAGCTTTTAAGTGAACTTGGCGGTCAAGACGTGTTGGCAGGTAGGCAAAGTACAAGTTGTGCTTGTCTACCAGGTGCTTCAGCGTCATATATAAGAGACCTGGTGGGGACACGTCACCATTAGGAACACGATATTTTGATGAACATCACAAGTGCAAAGGTATGTTGTAGCACTTACCAAAAGGCACAATAATGGGACAGATGACACTGTATGCCATGATGACAGTAAAGACACACAGGATCCACCCGTACATGGCACCATATTCAAACTCATAGGCTTGATTCTTTGAATAAAAAAAAGAATGTAAGAACATAGAAAAATTAGGGTTCTACAGAATTGTGTTGAATCTATTTGGTCTAGAGTCCCTAATAACGCTTTAACTATGTGTATAGCTGCATGATTAGAAGATCAAACATATCAATATTTCTGCCATTCAAAAATACATCTTAAGAGTTTGCTTTTTTTTCAGTCAGTGTCACGTTGATGATAAATCATCTGAAACAAGGGTGTCAAAGATAAAGTCAGCGGGAAGGATCAGACCCACCAACAAATTTAATCCGGTGTTGTGCCGAGAAATGCATCCCTGTCAAGATTTGCATCCCCTGGCTACTATAACCACTTTGACCTGGTTTTATCTCACTTTTATATCACTTTTCAGGAATGCAATAGCGGACATATAACTAAAACCACTTTGTCTTGCATTTGTTGGGAATGTAATACAACTTAAACCGTTCAGTCTTTGTTGTGAATGTAATCGAACGGTAATGCACACCGTATATAAATCACTTTTGAGCAGGTAACATGTTTATTTTGCCCTTTTCTATTCAAATCGCTCGTATTGAAACTGTTATGCACTCTACCATAAATCTTATTTCAGGATAATAAGCTTTATGGTAGAGTGCATAACAGTTCTCAAAAGTGATTTATATATGGTGTGCATTACCGTTCGATTACATTCACAACAAATACAAAGACAGAATGGTTTAAATTGTATACATTCCCAACAAATGCAAGTCGAAGTGGCTTTTGTTATATCTTCGCCATCACATTCTCGAAAAATGATATAAAAGTGAGATAAAACGAAGTAAAAGTGGTTATAGTAGCGAGGGGATGCAAATCTCGGCAGGGATGCATTTCTCGGTACAACACCGGCCCACAAGGCACAGCCGACGAGCCGCTTTGCGTCAAATACCTGCAGTTCTAAATATATCCACTAGATGTCGCCAAAGCCACTCCAATTCACCCACTGTAGTTGCTTTTACTGACTACCATTTACCAACCAAAGAATATTTAAGGAAACACCTATCCAAATGCCATTCTATTTAAAATATAAGTCACAGATGCACAGTTTATGGAAATACAATTGCCTTTAAGAGTAGTGTTTGGATGTCTTTCTTAACCGCTACATTTGTTTTGTTCTCGATTGTTCTCAGCTCAGGGATGCTGCTGGAAATGTGAATTTCCCTTCGGGGATGAACAAAGTATCTATCTATCTATCTAAACTACGCTTTTTCTCCCTAGGGTTCAAACATATTAGCAGTTACCATTCGGTATAAGAAATACACAGATGAAAAATCGCACCTCTGTGTCTTTATTGAAATTTAACTCTATCCTTTAATATATTTGAAATTGAAGGCCAAACTTCCTAAATTCAAGTAAACATGTTCATTAAAAAAATAAATTAAAAGAAAAAAATCAAATCAATTATATAAATAATTTTCACTTAGTGTGTATGTGAATTTCATGCCACCTTCAGTTTGTATGAGGTTGGTGGAAATGAATTCAATTGTTTTTTTTACAAATGCACAATAAATAATCACGGCAAGAGATTAAATCTTAGTAATGGGACAACAGGCCAGGGACCATCAACAGCGGAGAAAAAAGCCCAGAGTTTGGTCCTCATTGGTGCTCCGAGGACCTATGCGGTTAAGGGATCCGTGAAAGGGAAAATATATTGAGGGAAAAAAACCCTCTTCATCGTTTTATATACGAATCTTGCACCCCAGAATCATGATTGTAATTTAACTGTGAGCCTCTGAAAGATCCCCAGTTATGGCACAGTTTTGATGCCGTTCTTTTACTAGCCGGGCCCATGTTTGTCTCAACGATGTGGCTTTTGAGATAAAATGAGTTTGACACTCCAGTTAATAACATTTACCAACCTGTTTGACGTATTTTCTTTCAGCAGCCGAGCGGGCAAACACTAGTCGGATGGTGTAAAGAAGAAGACCGGGTAACCGCATCAGATCCATAGCAGAGCCCACAAGGCCCGCAGCAATCACGTAGTTGACAAAGAAGGCCCCTTGATCAGGTAAGAACACACATCTAGAGGAGCGCAAACAATACCAAAACGATGTCAACTAGAGGTAAGATCGGGCATAAAAAAAATCCGTCCTGATCCGACCAGGGCCCACAGCGATTAAAGTCAACCCAGCCGTAGCCCGAGCAATAAACAAGATTTAAAGGTCCTAGCCGGAAGCATATCTAAATTTTCATATTGTATTTGTGAGGACTCGAGAGTAAAAGGGGTGACTGATGCAGACTACTTCAGGTCTGGCTTGGGCTTAAAATCTTACCTTCAATGTCAAAATTATCAAATCAAAATATGGTGATCATGTGATTAGGGTTAATTTGTACGGGAATATATAATTACAAACCTCATTACAATACATATAATGATATAACACGTTTGTGCTCCTAGCTGCACAGTGCCAAAACGTCAACCAAGATCCTGATGGCAAACTGCAACCTGGCACATTGTACTTTTGTTGTTTTATTCCAATCTGATATGTTTATGGTCAAGTCACGTTTATTTGTGACGCCCTTGATCACAGAGTCTCAAAGGGCTGCACAGACCACAGATTATTGCAAACCACAGACTATTATGACACCATCCCCTGATCTCAAACCTACATGAGGGCAAATAATACACAGATATTGTCAACATAAAATATAGGTTATTCATATGCTATCGAATAGAACTTTGGCAGGCATGTATCGTATGTATTGTGACACGTCTTGAATAAGGTTACAGATAGGTTGTTGGCAATACCCACCCCTCTTTTTGGTACATTTCTCGTCCAGAGGTGAGAGGGAAAAGATTTGTGCAACCAGGAGGACTTACTCAAACCTCAGCTTCCCGTCAGTCAGAAATTCTTTGTCAAACAGCCAGCGGAAAAACAAGGCGAGGCTACGAGAAAGAAAAAACATTTTTTTAAGCTATATGTTGCCAAATTATACTATATATTTCTATAAAATACTTAAAATTTAAAAATTCTGATGTGATAAACATGTTTTCTCACAAAAATACTTTTTAATTATTATATGATATTTTAACAAAAATAATTCTTGAAATAAAACTGTAAAACAAAATGATCTGCCAGAGGAACATGAAGACTTCATCTGGAAATATGATTATTATGCTTACTAAATGTTTCTAGCACTGAGTGTTAGGGGTACATTGAAGGTGGGGTGCATCGTTTGAGGCATCCTTAAAACAAGTTGCAAGTTAAATTGATGATGTATCAACAATGCTCAACTGAGTTTAAAGAGCTCTCATGATTCTTTTCCACCAGGCCTAACTGCTTTTATCTTACTTTTAGCAAAGACGTTCATGGTGGAAAACATTAAGTAGGTGGAATGATGGGACGGGAAGAGTAGGAGAATGATGTCATGCTTGTCCCTGTGTTTTTTTTGTTTCTATTCTTAGTGTATGATGGTGGGGGACTATGTGCTACAATAACAGCCGAATCATTGACACACACTGCTCACTCGATATAGTTTCTAGCAGTATCGTGTAGACCCTTCTACCGAGAGAGCTAACTGTGGTCATTGTGGCTGCTGTTTACGTTCCACCGGATGCTAACGGTAGCATAGCGCTAAATCTCCTGCCCGCTGCTGTCAATAAAGCTTATAGTCACCGGCGACTTTAATCGGGCATGCTTAAGGACTGTACTTCCCAAATTCATTCAATACTCCGGAGGAAAACAAAGCCTATGCAACAAGGACGGTACAAACATCTTCTTTGTTCCTTTATCTCTTTGTTTTCCTTATCCTCACTGTAAAATGTGGACCTGGAGTGCCACGTCCAATTTCGTTGTCACAATATATTCCATGTTGTAACAATGACAATAAAGGTATATTCTATTCTATTCATATGCTATACATTTGCTTAAAGTATGTAGCTGTCCAGTCTTATGTTTTATGCATCTTGATTAAAGAAGCTTGGGTTTAAAAATATTCATTCAATTTAAATAATTTGGATTTTTCTTCAAATAAAACATACATAGTAAGGGACATTTCATTTTGCATTATTTGTGGTATTTTCATAGTATCACTATACTTGTGTTTTGTAGCATTACTCTAGTTGTATTTTTGTAGTATTTTTCCAATATTTTAGAGTACGGCTGTACTTGTGGGCAGCACGGCGGCGCAGCGGTTAGCGCGTGTGCGGCACAGTTCTAAGGTCTTGGGAACCTCATGTGTGGGTTCAAATCCAGCTGCCGGACTTACTGTGCGGAGTTTGTATGTTCTCCCCGTGCTTGCGTGGGTTTCCTCCGGGCACTCCGGTTTCCTCCCACATTCCAAAGACATGCATTTCAGGTGGATTGGCTGGTCCAAATTGTCCCTAAGTGTGAATGAGCGAGTGAGTTGTCTGTCCCTGCGATTGGCCAGCAACCAGTTGCCCACTGCCCGATGATTGCTGGGATGGGCTCCCGCACCCCCGCGACCCTACTGAGGATAAGCGGTGCAGCTAATGAGATGAGATGAGGCTGTACTTGTATTTTTTAGTATTTCTAAAGTAGTATTTATCCTATTTTTTTACCATGGCATCATTTTTGTATCTTATCTGTAGTATTTTTGTAGTATTACTGTGGAAGCACGTTGTAAAGCGCTTTGGGAGGACTTCAGTGACTTGAAAAGCGCTATATAAATGCAGACCATTTACCATTTAAATGGTAAGGCATTTTGGAACATTATTACTATTATTATTATCATTATTATTATTACACTACAAAATAAAACGTACAATACAAAGTTGTTCGCTATCACAGAAACATTGGCAGTTGTGTTCAGTTTAGCAGTTGCCCGCTACCATCAAGTAATTGTAAAAGCTTTAAAAAAAGCAGTAAAAAAACAACAACTATTTAGAGAAAAATAACAGGTTTCCCCAAATAGTCAATTGCTGTAAGGACTACCCCAAAACACATATCCCAGCACTGAGGTTAAACTTGCATTATTACTTTTGGTGAACACACCAATGGCATTAAGCAAAAATGACAGAAAAAATAAATAATGTGCATGATAAATCAGGTAACAGAGGCTGCAATGATGATTCCATTCAACTCCTTTAATAGAGTACATCGAATAACAAAAGACTGTGCTAGTTTATGGCGTAGAATAAGAAAAGACTGGATTTCGCCTTAGAAGACAATTTAAGCCACAAGTATTCAACGTGAAGAGAACGATTACAGTTTTTGTTGCAATCAAAGAACAATGAGGCATGATACACACTAACAAACATTTGTGGTATTATTTCTCTGTTTCTTAGATGATGCCATGGAGGAGCTGTACAAGTAGGAAATATATACATCTCCAGGAAGTTTAGCAATTTTACAATACCAGTGGTATAAAGTTAATGTGTGGCCAATATGAGTTTTTGTATGTAAGGTGGATGTGGCTCAAAATATTGGCCTTCAGTCTGAAAAATATTTTGACTCCAAAAATGTACCCTAAACATTTTTACTTTTTAGCTAGCTGCTTTCTAAGAAAGACACCATGCGCACAGGTAGCAGTTGACAGTAGATATAAGCATCATCAATCAAAATTACCTGGTGAGTCCAAGCGAAGGAAGGATGAGCACCATAAAGAGTAGGAAGAAGTAAAGCTTGTGCATCATGCTCAGCTGCTCACTTGACCTGAAAGAGCCCACGACGGAACAATTTAAGTTATAGTCCAATCTGACCTCACCGACAAATCTGAATGCCCCACACCTGCTCCAGTGAGCCTCCCCCAGCGTGGAGTAGTAGACGATGGTGGGCAGTAGTGCAGAGAAGCTCCACAGAAGGAACGTTGGAAAGAACTGACTAATGATTGGGCTCTAGTGACGAGAAGCAGAAAGGTCAGATCTTAGGCCCGGGTGAGCACACCTCGGGGGCATACATTTAGATAGTAGATAGGCTTGGTGACGTTGAACTTGTCCATAGTGTTGATGATGATGGTGGGCGTTGTAAGGAAGGAGAGCAGGAAAAAAAGCAAGAAGTTGAGCATCATGTAGCGCATGTACCAGGGAAAGCCCTGCACAGACAGATGGTCCCTGGACAGGAAGCATAAATAAACAAGCAATTACTTTAAATCAAGCCTTTGGGTATGTTTACATGAATGGAACTGTCAGATTGGGGAATGTGACAGCGAATTAAACTATTTCACCTGAGGCTTATTTAGCGACTTAGCTAGTAAAGCAAGAAGAACTTGGCATGTGCATAAGACATCATAAGCTCAAGGGGATTACATGAATGTAAAATGGTGCTCTTTTGCTACTAATAGATCCCAGTTTACATTTGAGCATGTTTTGTTCGGTTCTCTATCAACACAGCTCATACAATTACATTGGGAAATTCATTGGCTAACCAATGTGTCATTCCACATTTGAATCGGTCAATATAGGTCCTCATAGGTTGTCACAGGCAAAGGACCGTGAAAAGAAGCTTGGAATTCGCAAACAGTGGCGTCAATCAAAATGTCAGAAGCTATTGGCTATACTGGAAGTCATCTGACGAGTCTGTTTATTTTTAAAGAGAAGGTATGGAGCCAAACAGACGAATCACTGCGAAGATCTTCAAACAATGCAGGAATGCTTTTAGATGGATTTTTTTTTCTGTTGTCATCATTTTGTGTTTTGGAGTAAGCACTTTTCATAGTTGGATTCACTGGACTTTCGTGAATGTAACCACACCATATTTGCGGGGAATCATTTTACAAGTGAAATATTACAAAACCTTTGGGTGAGATGTACCAGCTTTATAAAATCCGGCTATCTCGTTTCAGAATGATTATGAGGTTTATATGCTAAGAATATTTTATAATTATCACAATATCTTAAATCCTAAGAGTTTAAACTTTCCAATTACATGAGGCATGACAAATTTCAGTGACTTATCAAGTCTGAAACCTTAAACAGGCCGTCGGAACATTAAGAGATTTACAAACTATACCCTGCATGTAAACCTATTGTTAGATGAAATCAACTCTACCTGACTTCCTGTTCTTTGTTTCCTTACCAGTAAAGGTTTTTAGGATGTGGCGCAAAACTGACCCTCCATTTCCTCACTTTGATACTCGCACTTTTGCTCGAAGGCTGAGGCTGTTGGCCACACCAACTCGTACCACCACATTCGAGCGCGTTGAAGTCTTTCAGAATGCTAATAAAGGTGCACAACAGGCATTAGTGACAGGAATGATACATTTTTTTCAACAAAGGCAAGAATCGAGGTTTCCTTGTTTAGCCAGAAAAACAGGGTAGTCAATGTTTGCCCCTAGACTGAATATATCATAGCGTAGATTACAGCCAACTCTGCTTAAAAGTAATGACAGTGTTTGGACTTGAATTTTTGGCCTGAGCGGAAAAAATAATAAATGACTACTCACTACTTGGCCATTGACTCCGTCTGAAGGGTGACAAAGGCAAGCCCTAGAGGGCGTTGTGGAACTACTTCTACCTGCTGCCTCACCTCCTCCAGCAGATCTTTTTCTTTGGTGTTGTAGTATTCTATGGCGTCTACCTGAAAGAGGATGCACATGATTGATTTATCCCTAGGATAAAGAAACTGAAAATCAGCTTGAAGCTTATTCTTTGAAATGGTACGAATTCCAAAACCTGGTCAGCTATTTTTACCTTGTCACAGTGTGCACAGCAACAGAGACATCCACACAGTCTGGGATGGATCTTTTCCCGCAGACCGGTCTTCTCCAGGACGCGCTCATAATAACGCAGGTTTTTTCCAGCTCGAACCCTGGAGTGAATAACTATTTCAAATATTTGTAACACCTTGCATTGTATTGTCTTCAAAATGCCTAAATAAACCGCTTGGTTCACATTTGTCTGGCAAGTCAGTTTGGTTGTGATTTCAAACAAAACCTTTTACCTTTCTTTATCAAGGTGCATGAGCTTGGCCACATCATAGGCAAGGTTGACTGCAGACACTTGGCAAGATGGATACGCCTCTCTTTTCAAAAGCAAACACAAATATAAGGGACAGCGCAAGGAGCAAACAACACTCTTGACACAAAATCCACTCACATAAAATGAGTCTCTACATCTTCCTCTGTTGCCATTTTAGGAACCGAGGTCACAAACAAGGTCTTTCTGGCCTATAAACATGGCAGGTTAACTTTAAGGATAAGTGCCCTTTAAGCGTAAATTATTATTTATTTTTTTTTTAAACAGAAACTTACTGTATCTGGACCCATGCCTTTTATTTTCGATGTGTGGTGTCGCAGCAAAACAACAGTGAGGGCGAGATAGAGGACGGCAAATACCGTGTGAAGCCAAAACCAGTCGTTTCTGAAAACAAAAACAAATGCATTAATCAAAGCCCTGACACTACTCAGTGGATATCCTTGTAAAACACTAACATTGGGGTCTAATTCACACCAACACTGCCATTAAAACATACAGTTTTGCTTCTGCAATATGTGTCTAGAAATCAGCACTTCAAATCAAATCAAAATATATTTGTAAAGCACAGTCAGGCAATAAATTACTACTCATAGTGCTGTGTGTATATATATATATATATATATATATATACATTCATACATACACATACACACAATTAGTGTACAATAAAATCCCCTCCTTTATCCCCATCCAACAACCCAGAACACGTAAAACACAGCCAGACACAATGGTTGGAATACAATAAAAATATAATAATTGTAATAAAAATAAAATAAGATTATGGCAAGGCACAGACTAACCATTTGAGGAAAGGGAGGCTTACCACACTGATAGGGATAGTAGCAGATGGCCTCAAGACCATTAACACATTTAAAAACTTGTAAAACTAGTAAAAGCATCTTCTTAAAAAAAATAAATGGATCCTGAAACGCACGGGGAGCCAATGCAGGTAAAACTGAGATAATGTGATTCCTCTACCTGGCTCCCGTAAGCACACTTGCTGCCGAGTTTTGTAGTAGCTGCAAGTTGGCCATTTTCTTTTTGGGAATACCAGAGAGCAGGGCATTACAAAAATCAAAACGAGAGAATATAAAAGCATGCATCGGCACCCCCTTTGCCTGAATGAGAAATGGCTAGATTCTCAAGATGATGAAACACAATTTTAGTTATATTTTAAAGTTGAGCTCCGAGTACAAAAATAACACTGTCCTTTTTAACGCAATCTGAAGTTTTAAAACCTTGTAGTTTTGGTAAAAGTTTCTTTCTCTGACTTTCAGAAGTGATAACTAAGGCTTCAGTTTTGTCCATCCGTGACTTAATATCTAAAGTGCATTTTAAAAGGGTATTTATAGGACTTGTGTCATGAAGGGACACAGCAATGTACAGCTGGGTGTCGTCACTGTAACTATGGAAATTGCCTCTGTTTCTCCTGATGACATACGTAAGAGGAAGCATATACAGTACAGATTAAAAAGTACCAGGCCTAAAAACTAAACCTTGGGAACCCCACATTTACCTTCCTGGGTTCTGGAGTAGCATTCATCTATACTTACTAAGAAATGTCAGTCTGTGAGATAGGAATAAATCTAGTTTATAACACTACGAGAGATGCCCACAAGGTTTCTGAGTCTATTAAACAAAATGTGGTGATTTATTATGTCAAAAGCACCACCGAGATCCAACAACACTGTTAGTTTATCAAAATCCATACTATACCAGATATAATTTAAAATCTTTAAAAGGGCGGTCTCTTTCCTGTGGTTAATCCTAAAACCAGACTGAAAATTTTCTAAAATGCTGTTTTCTTGGAAAAGAATACAGCTGGATAAAAACAAATGTTCTAAAACTTTGCTTAAAAACATTAAGTTGAACACTGGACGGTAATCATTAAAAATGCTCGGGTCTAAAATGTTGTTCTTCAGATGGTGTCTCACCACTGCCATTTTAAAGGTGGCAGGGAAAACGCCTGCCTGAAGAGAGCAATCGACTACATTTAAAATCTGTTGCTCAAAGAATCCATAAAATACTTTAAATAAGATGCGGGAATTAAGTCTAAAAGGCTTGACAAAAAAACTCAACCAAATGCCCTTGCATCAACCAAGCCAAAACTTTCCAGTGTTTCAGTGAGAGCATCACAAGATCACATAGGAATTGCACGAATATTGATTTAATGCCATCACTAACCAGATTATGAATACTGCATTTGTTTCGCAAACATATTGCAAATATAAAACACTAAGGAAAAACAGTGAATATTATATTAATTTAGCATGTGTTTCTTGTATTGTGCAAAATAGTTCATTTAGTTTAAAATGTTAATGGCCAGGCCGATTGTAAAGCGTGTCCCACCACATAATTATTATAAATTCAATGTGTAAAGTGGAGCAGATTCTTTCTCAACCCTTGCACCAGACCATGACTGCGGGCCTCTCTGATTAAGAGCTACACAAATAGATGTAATGAATGTCACTTGACCTGTTGCCGTCCAAACGGTCAAAAACAACAAAGCTTGTGTAAGTCTACTGAGGGCTCAATTGCATATTGTTCGGTTTTCATGTTGTTGTTCATTACCCCTTTTGAAGATTCCCAATAGTTGTCCTTCCAAAATTCTGCGGCTCATTGCCTGAAAGACAATTAGTATAGAAAGTTTTTAAAAACAGAGTAATTAACTTTTTTTCTTGCTTCACTTCATCCCATTAAAATAGTAAATTATGGGTATTATTGAGGTGTGTTTACATAAAAAATGGCATTAGTCTTTTTGACAAAAAGGAGAACTAGCAGTTAAGAAATGTTTCCTTCCACTTTCACATATTAATTCACAGTTATGTTAAGAGGAAATGGGTTAATTCTTTTTATCTTTATATAACATGGTATATACTAGAAATGCAGTCTGTTAAAATCACTAAGCACTAAAGCTTACCCAGCAGGTTACCCGACAGGTTGACAGGCAGAATGATTGAGAGGGAAGTGACAGTAATGACCAGCAGTAGGATGACCAGATGCCGCTGGAAGGACAGGTAGTGGATGGCGTCTTGGCCGCATCTAGCTTTTATTTTTTCATCACTGGAAAAGAAATGTAGTTTAAAAAGGAGACACGCTTGAGCTGCATTTATATAGCGACAAATGACACTCACTCCATTCTGAGGATGAAAGGGAGCCAAGAACAGAAGCCCTTAAAAACAGACACAAAACAGATGTTCAGATAGCATGAAATCACTTGGGGCTTTTATCATACATAATTTGATTTAACAAACCATTTCGTACTCGAGGTCATCACAATTGGAAACACAGGACGAGGTGGGTTTGTATTGGGGGCGCCCCGTTCCTGTGACCCTAAAACAAAAATGTTCGGATGGTAAATAGTATGAAAATATGTCGTTTGGCATTTCTAGGTCAAAACCCAAAACCAACCTTTCATTGTCCGCAACCAGAGCCAAACGTCCATAGTCCCAGAATTTTCTCCGTATAACAGAGAACAGGATCAGCAATATCTGTAGGACAAAAATAGGACAGACGAACCATTTTACACAATCCTAACTATGTAAATCAGTCGTCTCAAACAGGCAGTCTGTGGGGCAATAGGGGCCCACGGGACACAAGTTTGAGGCCCCCACCTGTGACCTCAAATTTCATTGATGTCTTTAATTCTTATTTTGAGAGTCTATTGAACTATAAATTTATCATCTGGTCCTTCAAGCTGAATTTGAAACAGCAACCTAAACTATAAACGTATCAAAAGTTTTCAAAACCCCCGATTTAAATTACTAAAAAATTGTAGCTCCTACCAAAAAGAAGCTAAAGTTGAGTAGCAGCACAACAGGCACGCCCCCAAAGTGGACTCCATTCAAGACTGTATTCTGCGTTCCGTTGAAGCAGGTCTGGTCTTTGGGGCCGCTAGAACCAATAGTGCCATTTGAGCCCCCTAGAGACCACTGCTCCCACCACCAAGATGACATCACTGCAGGGGAGCCGGCAGTTTTTGTCTGTTTGCAAATGGAACAGGTAAATAAACAAACAAAAGAAAATAAATCAACATTACTTATGGGAGGACCAATCCCATAACAAGAGACAATAAATATGTTAATAAATACTTACACATATATGTCATATACATAAATGAACACATAAATAAATCACACAATAGCAAAAAAGATTATATAAATGCAATATATTAATATATTTATAAATTTTGTCGAGTGTTCCGTCGTGTCAAACTGTCTGAGCTTTTCACCGATTGGTTGATCTTACGTCCATAGAGAAAGTGACGACAATTGATCACTGATCCTATTGGTTGATCTTCCCTCCATAGAGGCAGTGATGACAGTTGAACACTGATCCTATTGAATGATCTTCTGTCCATCGAGGAAGTGACGACCGTTGATCACTGATCGAATTTGTTGATCTTCTTTCCATCGAGGAAGTGACGACAGTTGATCACTGATCCTATTGGTTGATCCTCTGTCTATAGAGGAAGTGCCAACCGTTGATCATCGATCAACCAAAAGGTGAAAACCTCAGGCAACTGTGCCTCCTTGTCATTTGAAAAACATTTTGATGTAACAAAACACAAGGCCATCACAATATAAATCTTGTACTAAACAAAAGACAAAATGAAGTAAGAAATTAAGAAAAAACATGTATGTCATATGTTGTCCTGGCGATATGGACACCACCAGGCTGTACTTGCCCAAGACACACCACATTAAATGCTGACCTTAGATCCTCGTGGTTAAGGGATCCAACCAACCATGTGGGTATGTCGTGATTTATTTTAGTATTAATCTATTTATATGGCATATATTTGTGGGGATTTTTTATTGTACATTTAATTCTACATGTTTACTTTCTATTTCATAGCAAGTCAGATAATTCATCATTCAACTCAGTCTATTTAGCAGCAGGGATCGTTTTTTTCCAATTAGCAGTAAAAGTTTTGTTTTTTTTACTTTCAGCTTTCCACGCTCACGAACGTTGAAGAGTTTCGCGTCGGTCCGCGCGTGTCTTGCACGTGAAATCAACAAATGTCCCACTTGACGTCCCGACTGAACTCACCACGCCGAAAGTCACGGGTTAGACATTACACACTTTAGTCTAACATCTGGGGTTCGTCTTCAAGCGGACTCATAAATCAAAACCATGGTCGTGTCCGCCATTTTACTCCATTTTCTTTCTTTTTCTCATTTCTTTTTTTGTTAACAATTGAAAACGACAGCGACAAAAATAGTTATAGTAGTTGGGGAAAAGTTACCAAAGTCGACTAAAATAGAAATACGGAACCCGGGAGACAAATATCGGAGTTTTCTTACCTTACTGACAAGTCACTTGTGTCAACATCCGCCATCCACAAACTTGAGCAGCCTGCTCGAATATGAGACGCGTGGCGTGTTCGGGTGGCTTACTAAGTCGACATAAGCGTTTGTTACACGCCCTGTTCGTCCGCTTTTCTGCCACCCTGGCCGTTTTCTTGTTTATGGCCGTCGCTGGGCGGCAAAGTAAACTTCTTAAAGCCGTGGAAGACGTCAACTATGAGAATGTCCCTTCGCAGCTGCAGCGTTCTGCGCATGCGCAAACTGTTGACAGATGGAACCGCGGAAATGTCACGTGGATTTGGAACCCCCTTTTTTAAAATATTCATTTATTTATCGATCTATTTATTTTTGATGTTTTATTCCACAAAAGCAGATATTTTACCATACAAAAATATTATGACAATGTTGCGTTAGCAGCACAGCACACTCAAACTGTTCAACAAACCAGAAATTTTAAAAAAACGACAACAACAAAAAAAAACACGAGGAAACAAAGGTAGTGCCAAAATGTTTGAAAATACTATTGATTTTAATAGTCATCTGGTTCAGGGAAAGCTTTCTGGATAGTATGTATTGTTTCACTTCACATTGGAAGGCAATGAAAGAAATAGAGGTAAGAGAGGGCCTAAATTTTCCTGAAACATCCGACCCGACCCGGGCCGAAGGTATAAAAGCTTGAAGCAAGCCGAGCCCTATAGATTAACTTAATTTTAAAAACAGAGCCTGAAAAAAAATCCATATTTTCACCTTTGATTCGTGGGGAGTGCACACTTTGGCGCCGGGCTGTTGGTTGTCGAAGAAGGCAAAAAAAATCACCCTTACTTTGATGCATTAATGGCCCCTAGCTGGCCTTGATGTCGCAAACTCGAAGTCTGATTGGCTGAACAGTTTTATGGTCACAATGGACTGCGGATTTCCTTGTGAAGGCCTACTGCAGATTTCTGACCCTGGTGACAAGTAATGGCTAAAATGTGATTTGTCAAATGCTTGATTGTAATCGCAAACATCTTGAAGCAGTGCAACCAGGGAGAAAATAATGAAAGAAAGCTGACAAACAATATGTTGGGTTACCCCCTCCGCATCATATGCGTCCATAACAGTCATTCTTGATAATCCTTCGCCATTCTCGTTTATCCCTATTATCCATTAATTGAACCGAGCTCACGTCCAGAGTACGTTTCACCCCACCCATCCAACCCTATTTGGGCCTTCCCTCTCATTCTATTTCCCACCACTTTTGCACAAAATAGGTAAACCTGTTAGCGTTTACCCTAAAATGCCGCCCCGAGGGAACGACGTCAGCGACACAAAGAGTGAAAAGTTCTCTTCACCTTTGATGCGTTTGTTTTGGCAAGTCAAATCGCACGACCAAGTTACACTTCGGAATATCCACACCTTCTTCAATAATGCTTGTGGCAATCAGTAAGTTGATTTCATGAGCTCGGAATTTACGAATAAAATGACATCACATGATTTTGATATTTTCTAGGCTAGCAGAAAAGGTCTTGCAGGCCCTGACGGCACCCCACTGACCATTTACTTAATTTTAAAAGTAGTACAGTTACCCCCCAGATTACTGACACCAAAAAGTAGCTGGTTACTCTGAAAGTAACTATCAAGTCACAAATTACCATATATTTACTTGGATAGAAGCTGACTGCCCTAAAATTACTTTAAAATAGCCACAAGATATGGAAGATAATGTGTATACCAACCTGTGGAGGCAATGAAGCCTTGATATTTCTTGGCTTTTGCAATCATGAGAGCTTGCAAACGAGACATCCCATATCCATTTTGTCTCTGGGCTTCAAACCAGTTAAAGATCTCCTTCTCCAATCCTGGGTTATGTTCAAGACGTTTTCTTTTGTTCTCCTGTTATAATGTATTGCAAAAATAGTTTTAAAAAAATAAAAAGACATAAGTTCAGCACACTTTTACTGTAAATTCTGTGCTCATGTTAGTCCCATTGATTTCCTGTTGATTTCATGTTCGTATATAAGCCAGACACCTTCCTCATGTGTTCTCTACCATTCGCTACTGGTGACCAGAGGTGGGTAGTAATGGTTTACATATACTCCATTACATTTATTTGAGTAAGTTTTGGGGACATTTTGTATTTCTGGGAGTATTTTTTTAAATCCTGATACTTTTTTTTACTTGAATAGATTTGTGAAGAAGAAACAGTACTCTTTCTCCGCTACATTAGGCTACATTGAAGCCGCTACTAAGTAACTTGCTTCAATATGGCTCTTCAACATTTTGGGGTTCCGACCCCTCGGCTATCTGCCTGCAGAGCATGTTAAAAAAATAACTAGTGCTGTTAAATGTGTTACTTTTGCATAATATATGTCTTTGACTTATACCATTATTATTTTATTGTTTATTAGAGTACTTGAATTAAACTTGATCATTCAAATCTATTTGTTAATTAAATGTAATTTATTGTTGAATGGATGGATTACGATGATTTGATGATCTGATTGAATGGTTGTTTTTAAAAAAAAAAAAATAGCTGGTGCTACAGTTACTCAATACTTGAGTCGTTTTTTCACCAAGTACTTTTTTACTTTAGTAATTGTTTGGATCACTATTTTTTCTTCTACTTGAGACATATTATCCTGAAGTAACAGTACTTTTACTCAGGTAAATGTTTTGGCTACTCTACTTACCTCTCCTAATGATACAAAAACAATTATGCGCATATAAGCTTACTCCCTAATTTCAGTATTTTATCTTTTAGTGTAAATTCTGCTTGAATGTAAGTGTCAATGGTTGGGAAAATATCTCCATTAGAAGAAATTCACTGACTTTTTACTGTGTGTTTGAGACAGCGCTGCCATAACTGTATTTAGTTGTACTTTGTAAGTAAATATAAATGTAATGTAATGTAATGTAAATGCATTTCTATCGCGCTTTTCAAGTCAATGAAGACCTCCAAAAGTGCTTTACAATGTGCTTCACACTTACCCATTCACACACACACCAATAGGGATGAAACACCCTTATGAAACTGCTGCTAGCAGATCGAGGGTTGTATGTGATATGATATTTGATTTTGGGGTATTTACCAGTAAAGGGATTGTCAGGACCAGACAGGACCCATTTGCGTTGCGTTTCTCACAAGTTTCATTGGAAGAAAGAGAAAGGGTTGCGCCCACGATCCGGTGATTGCTGGACACGGGAAGCAGGTCACTCTGAACGCGGAAGTGGATCTTCCGTAGCGAGCGATGGCGGTGTAGAAAACGGAAAAACGGGTTAGTAGCCGGGACAGGAGAGCAAAAACGTGGTCGGGGTTGGAAGCGAGTTGTAAGCCAGGAAAGGAGAGTAGATGTGGTCGTGGACAAGAAGAGGTCAAAAGCCGGGACGGGAGAGTAGACGTGGTCAGGATCAAGAACGGGTCGAAGCCGGGGGACAGACAGGAGCAAAAAACAGGTGGGAGTCAGGGTCTAAAAAGGCTTGTTTAGTGTTAACTGCGGTTCGCAGACCGACTGACAAAGGGGGACAGAAAGGAGTGGGTTTAAATAGGGACAGGGAGCCAATCAGAGTCTGACGCAGTTGGCACCAAAGGAGAGGGCACAGGTGACTCACATCGGTAATCATGACAGAGATACTGTAATTAATGATCTGCTTTTAAAAAGAATAACGCATCAGGTAGTAACGACAGTTGAGATACAAAATTTTATTACTAACACTTTATAGTACTTACTCATTACGACAAAAGTATTTGCGTTCTAGTAATGCGTTACTCTGTAACGCGTTAGTCCCAACACAGGTCTTACTCAATGGACCACGTCTCCTTACTGAAACATAGGTCCCTTGGCGCCTATAGCAATGCTGCACATTAGAACTTGCGTGCCAGAGGAGTGAAAGCCGTCACGGTGTACAAAGAAGTGAATTTACATAGTGTTATATCCAAGACCTGTTGGCTCCAATGCATTAACCATTTCCTTTTTGATGCATTCGTGACATGTTAAGAACACAATCCATCTCATGTGACTGTTTGTTAAACAACATCAAGCCGTGCTTGAAGAAACCCAGCAAAACATAAAATGGTTGTTACTTGCTATCGGTCATGGGCCAAAATTTGAGCAGGGATGTGTACTGCATCTTTATGCTGTCGGTTCCAACTCAATTGGGGATATGTGTAGAGATTTGTGTAGGCGGAACCATCGCTAAGCAATGTCACGGGTGCAGATCAGATGGTCAGAGAAATGAAGCCAATGCAATTAGTCATTCAATTTACTGTAAAATGCTGCGGTTGTGCAGTCTTTCACCCTCTAGGTTGCCATTATTGGCTGTTTATAGCTTTCCTCATGGACTGTTCATTTCTGCCTGCTGTGAGTTTGTCCCATGTCAATGTGTACTCACACTGATGTTCATGTTGCGGTTGTGTGCACACCGGTGTGCGTGCGTGTCCATGCCTTACTGCAGGACACGTTGATTAGTGCACGGTGTGGCTCAGATCCCAG
Organism: Urocampus carinirostris; assembly: GCF_059441175.1. Lineage (NCBI taxonomy): Eukaryota > Metazoa > Chordata > Actinopteri > Syngnathiformes > Syngnathidae > Urocampus > Urocampus carinirostris. Next base: position 8,371,457 of record NC_142368.1, read on the forward strand.
CTGTCCTCCCGAACTGTCACTGATTGAAACCAATCAGGATTGCGATAGCCCCATTGGGGTAACCCTTCACCTCACCCGCCCCTGGCCTAATCACCTGCTGATTGGCCCACGCAGGGCCCTCCCTCCCTCGGCATCACTCCCGTACACCCTCGGTATCGCTCCTCTCCCCCCGGCGCCGAAGGTTAATTTGACCGGCGGATGAAGCCTCCAAGAGGGAATAAAAACGTGTGCCGAGTGATATTGCGGGGATATAGCCCACCTGCCAATCACCGCCACTTAGGGAGCAGGCAGGGAAAACGGTGATAGTCAGTGCAGATCGGTGGATGAACAGTAAAGATGGATTTACGTTTTATTCACTAAAATGGAGAGTTACATATGCACCATTTTGATTGTGTATTTTAAATCCCTTCAACATTTTTCCTTAAAAAATGGTGTTTGGACAACATGCAAAATGTGCTCATCTCTGGTCTGCTATTTCCTAGCTTCTTATTTCATTAAACGCAACACGACTTTCCTGGCTCTTTGGGCCTACAAATATGACTAGCGAGATGTTGTGTTAACCTGGTCACTAACTATAACTTAATTCCGGACCATCCTCTCCTGGGAGACCAAGAAGAGTAATTCCTTTATCCTTAGTACACACTTTCTGGTATACTCTTTTAAAGCGAAGGACCACCACCACAATCTGATAATGCAGTTCCTGATGTCGATGCAATGCTGCAAAGGCTTATTAACCATGCCATTGAAGAGATTTTTCACCGCCTCAGGGGTTTCAACCCCAAAGATAGGAGAGCCCCCTTTCGGACTTCCCAGATTCTGCTCTTTTTGAGAGAAGTCGTGCCTGTGGAATTCATGAGGTGGAATCCATCTTGTCACAACGCCCCTAGTCAAAGTCAGCAGTGCCCTATCCTCATCATACACAGTGTTAATGGTGCACTGTTTTATTCCACTGAGACGCCGGGGACCAGTATTTCCTTAAAGCCGTACTGATGTCACCATCCAAGGCCTCACCAAACTCTTCCCATCTCCAAAAATGTCATCGCTTGGATAGTTGATAACTGTCAGCTGCTTCAAGAGTCCCACAAGCCAAAGAAACAGTAATGGATACCGCTGGTGTCTACCAATGTGTCTAGGGGTTGCTGCCACAGCAGGCACCTACCACCTTATGGCCACGGCTTCGATCAGCCGCCTACAAAATGGAGCCAGGGAACATGGTCCAATCTGACTCAATACCAACTACCTCGCCATGGACGTGGCACAGTGCTACTGGAAGTAGGAATTTAAACTCTTTTTGGTGGGATATTTTACTAGACATTCCTAACAGACCCTCACAACACTTACAGGCTTTAATTCCATCTATACCCACCATTGGAGCTAATTTGATTAAGGGGACCACCACAGTCTGCTAATCCAAAAGGTACTATCCCCGATGTACCGCCTAAATCACGTTCATTCGGGTTTCACTGTCAATGTCTATGTGATTGTGGAGGTCCCAAGTAGGTTGAGGGAGTTCTTATGGGGAGCACTCTCAAGGACACCCTAAAAGGACTCCAAAAATGGTGGGCACTCTGAACTGCTCTTTGGTGCGTAAGCATAAAAAGTCACGAACCATTCCCCCACCTAAAGGCAGAGAGAGCCTACCCTCTCATCTACCAAGGTAAACCCAAATGTACAGGCATATTACTCTAGCCAAAAATATGTAATTCTCTAAGCAAAATCTAAAAATGAGCAAATATATCTGAGACAATTTATCTGTCGTATCAAATCAATGTAAGGATAATTCTTATTCAACTATATAAACAGATGTTACATTACATTACAATCATTTACCAAATAAATATGCTAAAAAAAAGAAATATAAGAAAAATAGATCTTAATATGACCAACTTATTCTCATACAGATCAAGATTGTGTTTCTGCCCGCCACCCCCTTTTTGTGTCACAGTTGCCATGGCGCCCAATTGGCCCCGCCCGTGTGGCGCCGGCTGCGGCTCGTTGACAGATTGTCTTTCCGTCTATTTAAGCTCAGTGCTCTCATTTTTCCTTTGTCAGTCCGTCAACGAACCTCTGCCCCGCAAGACATGGGTTTTGACTTGGTCCTGTTTCCTGTTGGGATTCCCTGTCCGGTATTGTTCCCGTTTATTTTTGTCCTGTTTAATATCGGTTTCCAGTTTTGTTCTCTTCTACTTTTGTCCTGTTTATTTTTAGATATCGTGTTTCATTTTTTATCCTGTCTGTCCCATCCTGTCCGGTATCAACCCCATCTGTACGATATCTGCTTGGGCAATTGGTATCAATCTCGTCGGCCTCTGGCCTTTTATCATTTCACGCCAGACTGCTGCCTAACGTGCATGACTCCCCATTTCCCGTAAAATAAAAGGCTTGTGTGAGTAACGTGACGCATTTGGGTCCTGATCTTTCTCTGGTTCATGACATTTTGTATCTAGTAGCAAGCAAAATTGTCAAATATGTCAGAGAATTTTAGAAAAAGATGATTCAAATATATAATAAAATCTGATAAATAATCCTTAAATAGGCAAGGCACATGTGTTTCTTATTTCAAATACATTTTGCTTGCATTCCAAATAAACAGGACAAAACAAAATAATGTCAGGTAGGAAAATACTTAAACAAGCAAAATGGGACACCATTTTTCTAAATTTGTGTTTTTGATTGCAGTTCTAGGAAGCAAATGAGCACTGTGACTTTGGATTGATGCTACTCGTTCTTGGTTGTAATCAGTAAATGGAAATAGCTAATTGTTCACTCTTTTTCCTCAAAATGAATCAAAATAAAACTGTAATCTCATTTTTAAATCGGATGAACACCTTGAAGTGCCTTTAAGTACACACAAGAATAAGCACACCAGAGTTTGACAACCAGTGAATATGCAACTTATAAAAAAAGTATATCAAAACTTAGTCCAAAAGGTAATTGTTGTAGTATTTGGTTGCCCTCTCTTGTTTTATGACACCACATGAAAATAACCTTTGGAATATTTGTGCACTTCATCATTAGTAACCGATTTGTCTCTTTCCCTCATTCCTCTTGAGTTTGACAGAGATCTAGAAAGGTATAGTTTGAGAAATTAGGTCCCAGTTAGTAAAGGCTGAAGTTAACATGTCCATCCAGAGGGTGACGCTGTTGCATTTAGTGTTATTCTTGCAGGGAATCATATCCAGTCTTTTCCCTTTGCTTATATTATACTTATTTAAAAAATACCGTTTACTAATAAAAATTTACTCTTTGATTGCAATATTGGATAATAAATTGGGACAAAACGTGTGATATCTGCCCCAACCATATGAATGACAACAATCATCTCATCTCATCTCATCTCATCATCCGTACCGCTTATCCTCATTAGGGTCGCGGGGGGGCTGGAGCCCATCCCAGCCATCTCCGGACAATGGGCAGGGGACACCCTGAACTGGTTACCAGCCAATTGCAGGGCACACAGGGACAGACAACTCATTCGCTCATTCACACCTAGGGACAATTTGGACCGGCCAATCCACCTGAAATGCATGTTTTTGGAATGTGGGAGGAAACCGGAGTGCCCGGAGGAAACCCACGCAAGCACAGGGAGAACATACAAACTCCGCACAGGAAGTCTGGAGCTGGATTTGAACCCACGACAGGTTCCCATGACATGAACTGTGCCGCACAAGCGCTAACCACTGCGCCGCCGTGCTTGACAACAATCAATATACCAAAAATCAGAAAAAGTGGAATGGTGGATCCTCAAGTCAGACCAGTTGAGAACCACTGCACTTTTGTGTCACAGGACGCCAGACACGTGCTTTTTGTGTGCGTTGTATGTTCTCCCTGCATGCCATTTTGTCCATGCCAGCAGATGTTAATAATGCCCGCGGCGGTGCTGGTGGCTACTGGCTAGACTCCAGAGCTAACCTGAAGCGAGAAGTTGCCAGAGAAGAGAGCGCAAATAAGCAAACAGAAGACAGAAGCGAGAAATGTGTGTGAGGGGCAGTCGCTGTGTAATTAGTAGCTGTTTTTTAGCAGACCCCCCCTGCTTCACTTTAATTAAAAGGTGCAAAAGAGACGCTGGAAACAGGGAAACGAGAACGAAAAGGAGATTTTTTTTAAAATTCATTCATATGCACATAGTTAATTCGGGCCTTGCCAAGGGGCAGATGAGCAGTCGGCGAATTGGAGAGAAGCCCATAACTCCAAGCTTTTCCCAATTGGCTTCTGGAAGACGAAATTCATGATGAGTTTATTCATTTGAATGTGGAGCTGGAGTGAAACGTCCAATCAAAAAGTATTCGGAAACAATTAATCAATTAATCAATCTAAGGTCAAAAAGTAGGAGTCAACTTAGCTTACCTTAAAAAACGTACCGTAGTTACTGGACTAGAAAGTGCAGCTAAACCCCCTAAATTTGCCAGAAATTAGAAAGTCCGCCATGTAACCCAGCGAACTTTATAGACCAGAAATGACAGTAAATTCAATGTCAAATGCACTACTTGTCACAGTTGCCCCGCCCGTGGGGCGCCAGCTGCGGCTCGTTGACAGATTGGCTTTCCGTCTATTTAAGCTCAGTGCTCTCACTCTTCCTGTGTCAGTCCGTCAACGAACCTCTGCCCCGTAAGACGTGGGTTTTGACTCGGCCCTGTTTCCTGTTGCTATATCCTGTCCGGTATGGTTCCCGTTTATTTTTTCCCATTTTTTAATATCGGTTTGCAGTTTCATTCCCTTCTGGTTTGTCCTGTTTATTTTCGATACCCTGTTTTGGTATCAATCCTGTCTGTCCCGTCCTGTCCGGTATCAACCCCATCCATACGATATCCGCTCGGGCAATTGGTATCGATCTCGTCGGCCTCTGGCTTTCGATCATTTGGCGCCAGACTGCTGCCTAACTTGCATGACTCCCCATTTCCCGTAAAATAAATGTTTTTTGTGAGAAACATCACGCATCTGGGTCCCGATCCCGTTCTGGTTCATGACAAGTAAATAATTTAATGTTAGTATTTGTTTTCTGTTTGCTTCCAATGAAGAATGTGGTTATGGTTTTACTCTTGGACACTTACAAAGGAGATTGCATAAGATGGCGGGGTTGTTTATTATTTTTACTATGAATTCTTATTGTTCATTGTTATTTTGACTACTATGCACTGTTTAAATCATTGTCACTTTGGGCCACTTAGGTTGCTGTTCTTTGATTTCCACAATCTTCTAGGCTGATCTTTTTTCTAACCTTTTTGTTTATAACTAAAAATTTACATTTTTTTGTGTTTTTTAATAAATGGAGTGTGTTATACCACTAGAAGGCGCTAAATGATACACAATGTCCCTGTCAGTGGCAAAGTGACTCCAGGGCCTTTTCTTTGGACCCATTACTCTACTGCTGGCATAACTATGAGGACGATGAGTGTCAGCCGGGATGAGGAAGCATGAGATATTTTTATTGCGTCTGGCCGTAGTGATGAATCAGCGGTATCTGCTGGTGCACTGATGAAAAAATCTTTGTCTTTGATAACCTCTGGCTTTAAATCCATCGCTGAATAAGGCAGACACACTCTTATTGTCTTGTTCCTCGGTGTCCTTCTCTAGGGACAGCTTTGACCACAAGGTGGAAGCACCAATTGGGTGATGGGCTGTGGATGCTGCACTGATGCTCTTTCCACATGACTGCTTCTGGGAAGATTGATTCACCAAAGAATGATAATTTGACAGTGAATCATCACACACATCATTTCGGTTAACGTTCTCAGGAAGTCATTAGTCTCGTCGCTTGATGAATTGAACTCGGATGACCACGCTGTACTCTGTACCTCTCGGTGTGATCACGTTTCAATCAAGGGGCCGACGTTTCAATCAGCTTTACTTTTGTGGAAAAAACTCTGAAACCCCAGTAATTAATGAATGACTTTATTCGAACACCAAAATAAAAACAGAACAAGAACAATAACGTTACATAATATGTTCGAAAAGGGGTAGTAAGAAGCAAATGCTTATATTACTTTCCCATTCATCTTCCCCACCAAATATACCAATGATATAACAACAATTGTAATTATATTAATAATAACAGTTATGATATAAGAATAGCAACAACAACGCAAAGTTAACTAGACGCACTATTCCCAATCTCTCGCACCACTCATACCCCACCCTCCTCATCTCTGTATTCCGCCAGGAATGTTTCTTTGTATCTCAACCTGAACAAGTGAATAGTTGGACACCGTTTGATCTTGTCTTGCAAACCGTTCAAAAGCTTGACTCCACACACAGACACACACATACTTTTCCTGGTGGTTCTCACCTTGGGGATTATGAATTCACTACAGCCCCTTAAGTTATAGATAGGTATGTAAAGCATGCTACACAAGAAGAAATAAAACTGAACCCTGACTGAAAAGAATTCTACATTTTAGGAGTGACTTGCAGTTTTTTCCATGACTGCGATGTCATCTTGAAATAAGCCAAAGAGTGGAACGCCCGTCGGATAATAACTGTATTTTTTTATAATGTCAGTGCAATTCCAGCCGCATGAGGCCAGGTAGGAGCATTGGAAGCAAATAGCTGTCAGATCCCGAACAGACGGAAGACACAGATGCGTAATGTTTTCACACAAGCTTTAGTTTACGGAAATGGGGCAGTCATGCACGTGACCACAAACGCCAGGGATGTGGTGATGCTGAGTTTACATGTTCTCCCCATACTTGCGTGGGTTTCCTCTGGGCACTCTGGTTTTCTCACACATTTCAAAAACATGAATGTCAGGTTGGTTGGCCGGTCCAAATCGTCCCTATGAGTGAATGAGCGAGTGAGTTGTCTGTCTCTGTATGCCCTGCGACCAGTTGAGGGTGTCCCCTGCCCACTGCCCGAAGATAGCTGGGATGGGCTCCAGCACCCCCCGCGACCCTACTGAGGATAAGCGGTGCAGATAATGGATGACTGTTCATGTTTAGATCTTCCATGTCATCACTGTTTAAATTAGGCTTCGAGCCTGTTGCTACAAGTATTGTCTGTTTACCATGTGCTTTTATACCATTTCCTGCTGACTATGGCAAGGCAGATGCTCAAAAATACATAAGCAAACCAAAATTACACGGCTAAGTGTCTGGGAAAATGAAATTGTGGGGCCATAACACAAATAGTTAAATACTAGAGAAGGAGCTTCAGAACATCTCTGCGACCGTGCTTGACTGGCCCAGCCAGACCCCTGACTTAAACTCAATTGAGCATCTATGGAAAGACTTGAAACTGGCTCTCCAACAACGTTTCCCTTTCAACCTGAAATAAGTGGAGAAAATCTGCAAGGGAGAACAGCAGGGGATCCTCAAATCCAGGTGTGAAACACGTCTTGCATCATTCCCAAGAAGACTGTGCTCACTCAAAAGGGTGATTCTACTGATACTATGTCTGAATGCTTATGACCAAGTGATGTAATTCTATTGTTCTTTTTTAGTTAATATACGAATATGTCTACATTTGTTTTTTTCTGTCAAGATGGTGTGCTTGCAATACATTCATAAGATTTAAAATGACTTTTTTGGCTGTATTGACACAGAGTAAAAAAAAAGGAATCAGAATACTTTCCATACTCACTGCATTTTACCTTTGACACGATGATAATCTCCTTTCTTAGAAGATGTGAAAAGTATGAGAAGTAAGACACTCTGCTTACTGTTTAGTTTTCCAGTTATATCCATTCGACTATTTAAATAATCCGTCATGATTACTGATTAGCATCACCTGTGCCCGCTCATTTGGCGCCAGCTGCTGCAGGCTACCTGATTGGTTCCCTGTCCCTTTTTAAGCCCAGTCCTGCCACTCTCCGGTTGTCAGTCCGTCAGTGAACATCTGTTGTTACACGGCAAGCATTTTGACCCTGACTCCCGACTGTCCCATTTTTGCACCCGTTTTTTCCACCCGTCCGTTCATGATCTCCCTGTTTGTCTCCAGCTCTGACCACGTTTGCTCTCCTGTGACGGCTTACCACCCGTTTTTGATCCCGACCACGTTTTTGCACTTCTGTCCCGGCTATCAACCTGTTTTTCCTTCCTTGACACCGCCATCTCCCGCTACGAAAGATCCACTTCAGTATTCGGATCACGATCTGATTTCATGAGCGGCTTGTTTCCCGTGTCCAGGGAGCACTGGATCGCGGGAGCTGGCCTTCCTCTTTCTATCAATAAACTTGTGGTTAACGCTACGCATTTGGGTCCTGATTCCGTTCTGGTCGTGACATAATCACATTATTTATCGGGTTGTAGTAAATACACTTCATGATTATCTATGTATTTGAGTGAAGCATTAATTTAAACTTTGTGTCTGGACCTCTGCCAGAACCGTCTCAAAGTCAAATGAGTCAGCTCATCCTTCCCATGGTTGAAAAAAAAAGTTCAATTTGGTAAACTTCCACTACGCACAAAGACTTTTCTTTTAAACTACTGCCACGTTTTATAAAATACTGTCCCGCGAGTTTCTCAATGCTTTTTTGGTAGATATGCTCTCATGAACAAGTCCAGAATATATCTATTTTTACTGTGCGCCTTTGACACTGTGGACCATAATATCTTACTAGAACGGTTGGAAAAATGGATTGGTCTCTAAGGAATCGTCCTCTTATGGTTCAGATCCTACCTCTCAGATAGGACGCACTGTGTTAAATATGATGAAATGACATCTGAGCCCTTGCGTGTTACCTGTGGTGTTCCGAAGGGTTCAGTACTTGGCCCCCTTCTTTTCAGCATTTACATGCTTCCATTAGGTGATATTATTCGCAAGTACAATATCAGTTTCCATTGTTATGCAGTTGACACTCAACTATCTTGGAGAAATCTGCCACACTAGACAATGGAAATTTGGAGGCCTGCCTCACTGAGATAAAAGAATGGATGTCACTCAACTTCTTGCGCCTTAACTCTGAAAAGACCGAAATGTTAGTTATTGGCCCATCTAAATGCCGGGCTTTGTTCTCAAAAACTGCTCTGAACATTGACAAATGTAATATCACCCAGAGTGACTCAGTCAAAAATGTAGGTGTCATATTTGACCCAGATCTGTCCCTTCAAACACATGTGAAGAATAATATTAGAACAGCTTTCTTCCATCTTCGCAACATTGCTAAAATTCGTCCAATGCTGTCTCAGTCAGATGCGGAGAGATAAACATGACTTGACTGTTTTGTCATTGCTATTTGTTGGCTAATGTAAGACATTTTGCATTATTTGCACTAAGCTAATGGAAAAATCGTGTTAATACATAACCTTGTGTTTATTTTTGGTAAGAATTATCTCCTACCTTGCTATCTGCAAATTTCTACTGACAGATATCAATTTTAGCAGCAATCTGTAGTCAAATCTTTACAACTGACTTGCTAAGCATCAACGTTCTGCCTCCCTCTTTCCTTGTCTATTAAACCAATTGTTTTTCTCTCACTTGATTTGACCCGTCATCTGCACGAAAAGTCTTCAAGGAAGTGACACCGGGTCAGGAACGAGGAAACTGATCCTGGGGGCTGGATGTGAGGTGGTGGGTGAGCTGCGGCATCCTTTGCAAAATAGAAGATTGGCGGTTGAGTGGTGGGTCGGGAGGCGCTCCGTTGCCAAACGCAGCCACTTGGGGGAGAGTGAGGAGTAAGGAGATAAGAAGACAGCCAGGGAGCGACAGCTAGCAGCCTTCCAGCCAGCAGAAAGACACTCATACCCTTCACCCCTCCTTTCACCTTTTCATCCTTCTGTGCACCTCTTCCTCCCACCGCTCACAGTCATCTTTCCTTTCCTTTGTGCTACGTCTCAACGGAGATGGGCTTGAGTGGCAGGCCGTCACACATCAACTAGCAAAGGCTCTGTTCTGTGTGTGCTTGCATTTGTGTATGTGTATGCGTGTGTATGCACTTAGATTTGATACTTTCTCATGCCTATTTTTAGAATTTTTTTATGATTGTGTCGACCAGTCTTTTTCATGAAATCGTAGTGGTCTTATTGTGGCTAGAACCCATTCTTAGGGTTAATACTTGGTTTTACAGATCTGTTTTGAGTTGGGGTAAGGGTGAGGATTAAGCCCAGCCCACATCTAGTGCCAACCGTGTAGGGAATTTGGCGTCGACGCATTGGCAGCAGAACGCCAACGGCGCCGTACCCCTGCACTCCTGAAACCGTTTTCCCATCTGATCCAATTTGTTTACGTCAAATGTTTTCAGGTTATGTGACTGTTCAAGTTGGCAAGAACGAGTACATATTTACTAGTGCACAATAAAATGAGGGCTGCATAGTGTAAAAATTGAGCCCTATATTTTTAGACGACAGCACCAGGGCAACCATACTAGGGGGAATGGTGCCAGATTGCAACACAGAAGTGTCTTTTTGTATCGTCGTTGGTTGTTTGTGGTGGAAAATGAACTGAATTGCATATATTTCAGTGACCTGACATTAACGCCAAATTAAATAATAATAGTAATACAGTGTTCTTGTTTGCCCGCGTCCCTGCGTCCTAGGCGCATTATTTTTGGCGCATTATTTTTACTGGGGACGTATCGTGTCAAATCAACGTGCGTCCCCGGGACAAAAAAAATTTGACACTAAATTGTCATTATCATTTTTTAACAAAGATTTACCGCACTCCAAACTTCTCGTGAGGCAGATCCGCCATTGTTGTTCTGGTCTCGCGGTTCGAGTTTTCGTCTGCACGCCGATCTCCTGTTCGAGTTTTGTAGTGAAAGTCCGTTTCTTTTTAGAGAACCGGCTTTTTCGGCTCAACTCATTAAAAAGAGACAGATCTCAAACGGCTCACTTGCTTTGATGCATTATATTACGAATGATTATGTTGTATAAAGAAGTTAAGAAAAAAAAGGAAGTATAAAAGGAGAAAGTGAAAAAAGACAGGTTTGTGGTGATCCCTTCAGTATCAGTATATTACCAACAGTAATTTAACGCAGAAAATGAATTCATAATTTGAAAAAGAAAATGTATTATTCTACTTAATTATGTTTGCATGTATTTTTTCCTTCTACAGTGAACGTCCAATCGCCTTCATTTTTGAACTTTTTTTTATAATAAACCTCATTCATGTCGAGCAACTTAGTGTCTCACAACAAAATGTTCATTAACAATGTGTATGATATAAGGAAACACATGTACAATATCACATGTTAAACTACATAAATAAACATGTTTGAAAAAAAAAGAGATTTTTTTGTATTCTGTAAGGGAAAATACGACAGTTTGTGAGGGCATGGAGCATAATAAATTTTGGGGACCCATAGATCTCTGTTGGGACCCATAGATTTTTGAGCATGCGAGTCCCCGGGACCCATCACTTTTCAGAGATAAAATGAACACTGGTAATAATAAAAATAATAATAATAATAATAATACATTTTACTTCAAAGCACCTTTCAGGACACTCAGGGTTGCTGTACACAGAATACCAAATAACAACAAACTAAGAATAAATCAAGTAAGTAATAAATAACAGATAAAAACAAAGTAAAGTTTAGAAAGGGGGACAGGATATAAAACAAATATTTATGAATAAACAAGTCTGAAGAGGTGGTTTTTAGGCCGGATTAGAGGGTGAACAGGGTGGCGGAATGCCGGAGGTCAGGTAGTAATGAGTTCCAGAGCTGGGGGGCAGAGCGACTGAGAGCTGGATGTAATCAAAAACAAGAAAACATTTTACGGAAGCTTCATCAAAGGGAACAGAGCGGCTGAAAGTCCTTATCCCTCGCCACCAAGGAATGAAACCAGGAGCGCCCGAGGAGCCTTCTCCTCACAACTCAGACAGGAAACCAAACGCAGCCACTGGGACTGGGATGTGGAAGCTTCACCATGGGTCGTTTTGTGGTCGCTTAGTTTGCATTTTCACTGCCACTAGCATCCTGTCTTGTGTCACCATGTCAAGTCAAGTCACACTTCTTTTTATAGCCCTTAATCACAAAATATCTCAAAGGATGGTATAGGCCACAATTACACCATCCCCTGATCTGAAACCGTCATGCGGAAAAGGATATAGTCAAAAACCCCACTATGAGGAAAATAAGAAACCTTGAGAAGGCGCCGCACAAGTGGTAATTCCCCCTTTCAGGATGACCAGGCAACAATAGATGTTGCATTGGGTAACAATACACAAAATGTAGTCAACATCAATAAAAAAAATATAGGTCATGTGTAAAATTGTCCAAAATGTCCATGACAGCAACGACGCAACTTCCCATCACAGCCGGCTGGTCGATGCAGGTAATGACATGCTTCAGGTCAAGGTTCTAGTCTGCTGACTCATCCTTGTTTTTCCTCCATCATTTCATTTCAACACCAACCAGGCAGCCTGAAAGGACGGAAAGAGAAATGTATGGGGTCGGCATCAATCATAAGCTATAGAATAGTATGTCTTAGATGTGGATTTATAAACTTCCACAAAGCAAAACCTAACAATGTCATTCTGACTATATGTGTTTAAGCGTAAACTAGAACTCTGTATTTATTTTGTAAACAGAATTACTATTTGGTTTAAGTTCCTCAAATTATTTTAGTAGATGGAACTTTGTTACACAAACAATATCCATCATTAAAAAAATGTTTCACAAACATTTTAGTTAGAACCTTGTTATTCTCAGGTTGCTGTCAAGAACCGGAACAGGATCAGGACCCAAATGCGTGACGTTTCTCACACAAGCCTTTTATTTTACGGGAAATGGGGAGTAAGGCACGTTAGGAAGCAGTCTGGTGTGGAATGATAGAAAGCCAGAGGCCGACGAGATCGATAACAATTGCCCGAGCAGATATCGGACAGGACGGGAAAGACAGGATTGATATCACAACCGAATATCCAAAATAAACAGGACCAACTAGACGGGAATGAAACTGGAAACCGATATTAAACAACGGGACAGACAGGATTGATATCAAAACAGGATATCGAAATTAAACAGGACAAACTAGATGGGAATGAAACTGGAAACCAATATTGGACAGGACAAAATAAACGGGAACAATACCGGACAGGAAATACCAACAGGAAACAGGACCGAGTCAAAACCCACGTCTTGTGGGGCAGAGGTTTGTTGACGGACTGACGAAAGGAGAGTGACAGGACTGGTTTTAAATAGCAGGGAAGCCAATCCGTCAACAAGCCGCAGCTGGCGCCACACGGGCGGGGCCAATTGAGCGCCGTAGCAACCGTGACAGTTGCAATATGTACAAGGATATACAGTGGCCCTTTAACATACGAAACTGATTCAATTCCGTTTCAAGCTTGTATCTTGAATTTCTCGTATCCCGAATTAATATTCCCCAAAAGAATAACTAAGAATAAATTAATCTGTTCTTGTCCCCCAAAATTATCCAAGTAAACCCTAAATAGCTATAAAAGTCAAGTCAAGTCATGTTTATTTGCATAGCCCTTAATCACAAAGAGTGTCAAAGGGCTGCACAGATCAAAGACTATTGCAAACTACAGACTATTATGGCACCAATAATAATATCACCTAATGGAAGCATGTAAATGCTGAAAAGAAGGGGGCCGAGTACTGAACCCTGCGGAACACCACAGGTAACCATTACCGATCACTCAACATAAAAACACAATATTAAGATAAAAAAAATGATTTTAACAAAATAAAAAGCAAGTTTATGACGGAAAAAATAATCATTAAATAAATCTGCAGTAGCTAATAGAGGTGTATGCGTGGTGGTGGGGGAGTGAGGGAGCACGAGAAAATGTTAATGATGACCACACAAGAGGGCAGGATAAGTTCTGTATGGTGGGCTAATGCTGGTGGTGATCACTCAGCCCTCTGTTGGTAGCATATAGACATTCTCATAATTTGAATCTTCTTTACAATGTCGGGCAAGGTTCTTGCTCAAACGGCTTCTCATATCTTAAATTTCTCATATCTTCTCTATATTTGATACATTGTACGTCCGTTTTTAGGATTTCATTATAACTGTGGGGACATCTTGGTGGTCTTGATATGGATATGGCCCATTGTTATTGTTAAGACTTGGGTTTAGTGATCACTTTTGAGTTGGACTTCAGTTGGGGTTAGGGTTAGGATTGGAGTAGGGTCTGGCATCGAGATGTGATAGTTAGAGTTAGGTTAAGGGGCGAGAAAATGCATAATGTTAATGGAATTCCACAAGTAGCATAGAAAAACAAAACTGCGTTTGTGTGTCTGCAGTGCATGTGCGCTAACTCACGCAGAGATTCTGCCAGCACAGAGCTAACAGATCAGGGGGAAGAGTCTAAGTGGGTTTATCGGTGCTGCTGAGAGGCAACTCTCACACATCGCACGGAAACAGAAAGTCAAAAAACAAACTGGAGAAAACGTGGGACTCGACGCACACGCAGAGAAAGAAAGGGGAATTAGAGCAGAGCAAAGCAAACCTGCCAGCGTGAAAGCGCCTTACTGCTTGCCTGCTAACAAGAGATGTGACTGGATTCTTAAGCAGGGGGAGTGTATGAGAGGCTGCTTGAGAGGTATATCATACTTGCTCTCACCTAAGAAACTGAAAGGAAAAGCCCTACAATACCGTACGAATTGTATAATGACAATAAAGGCTTGTTATTTATTCATTCAATCATTTGTTCATTCATTCATTTAAAATCATACTCTCACAAGTGCACAACGGTACTATCATCCAGACACAGTCATATGCATACACAAACACTACTATGCTCTCTCACATCTGCTATTGTACTCTCATACACACCCCTGATACTCTCTTACTCATATTACTATACTCTCATACACACACTGCTATAGTCTAACTCAATTGACCGCACTCTCATAAATACATTACAAAAGTTTGTTAAACACATACCACTACAGGGAGTGCAGAATTATTAGGCAAATGAGTATTTTGACCACATCATCCTCTTTATGCATGTTTTACTCCAAGCTGTATAGGCTCGAAAGCCTACTACCAATTAAGCATATCAGGTGATGTGCATCTCTGTAATGAGAAGGGGTGTGGTCTAATGACATCAACACCCTATATCAGGTGTGCATAATTATTAGGCAACTTCCTTTCCTTTGGCAAAATGGGTCAGAAGAGGGACTTGACAGGCTCTGAAAAGTCAAAAATAGTGAGATATCTTGCAGAGGGATGCAGCACTCTTAAAATTGCCAAGCTTCTGAAGCGTGATCATCGAACAATCAAGCGTTACATTCAAAATAGTCAACAGGGTCGCAAGAAGCGTGTAGAAAAACCAAGGCGCAAAATAACTGCCCGTGAACTGAGAAAAGTCAAGCGTACAGCTGCCAAGATGCCACTTGCCACCAGTTTTGCCATATTTCAGAGCTGCAACATCACTGGAGTGCCCAAAAGCACAAGGTGTGCAATACTCAGAGACATGGCCAAGGTAAGAAAGGCTGAAAAACGACCACCACTGAACAAGACACACAAGCTGAAACGTCAAGACTGGGCCAAGAAAAATCTCAAGACGGATTTTTCTAAGGTTTTATGGACTGATGAAATGAGAGTGAGTCTTGATGGGCCAGATGGATGGGCCCGTGGCTGGATCGGTAAAGGGCAGAGAGCTCCAGTCCGCCTCAGACGCCAGCAAGGTGGAGGTGGGGTACTGGTATGGGCTGGTATCATCAAAGATGAGCTTGTGGGGCCTTTTCGGGTTGAGGATGGACTCAAGCTCAACTCCCAGTCCTACTGCCAGTTTCTGGAAGACACCTTCTTCAAGCAGTGGTACAGGAAGAAGTCCGCATCCTTCAAGAAAAACATGATTTTCATGCAGGACAACGCTCCATCACACGCATCCAAGTACTCCACAGCGTGGCTGGCAAGAAAGGGTCTAAAAGAAGAAAAACTAATGACATGGCCTCCTTGTTCACCTGATCTGAACCCCATAGAGAACCTGTGGTCCCTCATCAAATGTGAGATTTACAAGGAGGGAAAACAGTACACCTCTCTGAACAGTGTCTGGGAGGCTGTGGTTGCTGCTGCACGCAATGTTGATCGTGAACAGATCAAAGCACTGACAGAATCCATGGATGGCAGGCTTTTGAGTGTCCTTGCAAAGAAAGGTGGCTATATTGGTCACTGATTTGTTTTTGTTTTGTTTTTGAATGTCAGAAATGTATATTTGTGAATGTTGAGCTGTTATATTGGTTTCCCTGATGAAAATAAATAATTTAAATGGGTATACATTTGTTTTTTGTTAAGTTGCCTGATAATTATGCACAGTAATAGTCACCTGCACACACAGATATCCTCCTAAAATAGCTAAAACTAAAAAAGCCCCACTCCAACTTCCAAAATATTCAGCTTTGATATTAATGAGACTTTTGGGTTCATTAAGAACATGGTTGTTGTTCAATAATAAAATTAATCCTCAAAAATACAACTTGCCTAATAATTCTGCACTCCCTGTATATGTCATGATTACCGATGTGATTCACCTATGCCCGCTCCTTTGGCGCCAACTGCCTCGGACTTTAATTGGCTGCCTGTCCCTATTTAAACCCACTCCTTTCTGTCCCCCTTTGTCAGTCCGTCTGGGAACCTCAGTTAACACGAGGCAAGCCTTTTTCGGCCCTGACTCCCACCTGTTTTTTGCTCCTGTCTGTCCCCCGGCTTTCGACCTCTTTTTGTCCCCGACCACGTCTACTCTCCTTTCCTGGCTTACGACTCGCTTCCGAGTTCTCCTGTCACGGTTACTGACCCGTTTTTCCGTTCCCGACACCGCGATCGCTCGACACGAAAGAACCACTTTCGCGTTCAGAGCGACCTGCTTCCCGTGTCCAGCAATCACCAGATTGTGAGTGCAACCCTTTCGCTTTCTTCCAATCAAACTTGTGAGAAACGCAACACAAGTGGGTCCTGTCTCCATTCTGGTCTTGACAATCCCTTTACTGGTAAATACCCCAAAATCAAATATATCACATACAACCCTCGATCCGCTAGAAGCAGTTTCATAAGGGTGTTCGTATTTACTTACAAAGTACAACTAAATACAGTTATGGCAGCGCTGTCTCAAGCACAGAGTAAGAAGACAGTGAATTTCTCCCCATTGAGATATTTTCCCCACCATATACACTTACATCCAGAATTAAAACTAAAAGATAAAATACTGAAATAAGGGAGTGAGCTTATATGCGCATAATTGTTTGTGTATCATTCAGAGAGGTAAGTAGAGTAGCCAAAACATTTACCTAAGTAAAAGTACTGTTACTTCAGGATAATATGACTCTAGTAGAAGAAAAAGTAGTGATCCAAATAATTACTAAAGTAAAAAAAGTACACGGAAGATCCACTTCCGCGTTCAGAGCGACCTGCTTCCCGCGTTCAGCAATCACCGGATCTTGGGCGCAACCCTTTCTCTTTCTTCCGATAAAACTTGTGAGAAACGCAACGCAAGTGGGTTCCTTCTCCGTTCTCGTCCTGACGCTATACTCTCTCACATATATCACTTTCTCTCTCAAACATACTACACGTACAAGGAGTCACTCCGAACTATACCACATATACACACTGATCAGTGTGGGTTACCAAAAGTAACCAAATTAAAACAACACTGAGAGGTGAAACGATCAATTCACTATAGTAATATCAGTTTTGATAGTTTGTAGGAAAGAATTGTAATGTGAGAGGGTATAGTAGCGTGTGGGGGGAGTATAGTAGGCTGTGAGAGAGGATAATAGTGTGTGTGATAGTCTATGGTAAAATGAGGGTGGGAGTATGCTCGTATGTGTGTAAGAGGATAGTACTATGTGTCTGAGAGCATAGTGTCGTGTATGAGAGAGTATAGCAGCGTGTGTATGAGCGTATAATAGTATGTGTGAGAGAGTACGGGAGTGTCTTCGCATGGGCATGACCGTGTCAATACAAGAGTATAGTTGTGCATGTGTGAGAGTATGATGTTACACGTGAAAGCAAGTATGATTTAATTCTCAAACTGCCTCTCATATGTACACACTCACATCAACTCTCATATTGCAAGGTTCAGCTGAAGGCCGGTGTCTCATTCCTCCTGTAGCGGCGTACCTCCGAGGCCCGTGGAGCTAGCGCTCATCGGGCTTGCTTGCACGCCTCCTCACAAGGCACACAGGCATGCGTGTGATTTCCCACGGCGTCGAATCACTACTTTGATCACAACTATTGACCTTTTACGTGAAATCTGAAGGCGCGTGTGCGACGGCGAAGCGAGCGGTAATGCGGGAATTGGATGCCAAGGCGCAGTCGGCTTAGTGAGCGAAGGTCCTTTAAGTTCGATTAAAATGACGTGTTTGCTGGAAGAAAGGATGAAATAACTTTTAACTCGGTAGGAATGTTCCTTTTCCCGGGAAGTGATCGTCTCTCCTTGTCAAGTCAAGTCTTGTTTATTTCTATAGCCCTCAATTACAAAGTGGCAAAGGGCTGCACAGACCACAGATTATTGCAAACCACAGACTATAATTTTCACCATTCCCTGATCTAAAACCTACATGAGGGCAAGGAAAAACTCAAAAACCTCAACATGAGGAAAATAAGAAACCTTGAGAAGGCACTGCACATGAAGTAAAATGTTCATGACACATAGATTAGCACCAGCTTTACTATATCCATCCAACCTGTGTTGCACTAATTTGGACCTCTGGAAACAACCAAAGCACTCCATATTAATCTGATTAAACATTAAAAATGAATAACATAACATTACGGCAGCACGGCGGCGCAGTGCTTAGCGCATGTGCGGCACAGTTCATGTCTTAGGAACCTTCTGCGTGGGTTCAAATCCAGCTCCAGACTTCCTGTGCGGAGTTTGTATGTTCTCCCCGTGCTTGCGTGGGTTTCCTCCGGGCACTTCGGTTTCCTCCCACATTCCAAAGACATGCATTTCAGGTGAATTGGCCGGTCCAAATTGTCCCTAGGTGTGAATGAGTGAGTAAGTTGTCTGTCCCCGTATGCCCTGCGATTGGCTGGCAACCAGTTCAGGGTGTCCCCTGCCCACTCCCCGATGATTGCTGGGATGGGCTCCAGCACCCCCGCGACCCTACTGAGGATAAGCAGTGTAGCTAATGAGAGATGAGATGAACATAACATTACATCACTTGCATTGGCTTCAGCAGCTGTTTGCAGGACAAGACATTTTGATCATTTTATCCTATTTTTAACAGACTTGTACTGGCTGTGATTTTTTTTGTTCCTGACATACAATTGTTTTAATGGTCTTGCCCTCTCTTTTCTGATTTAGTCGTGTTCTATGTTCCTGCTGGTCGACTCGTGATTCCAAGAGCCAAGAAGAAATCTCCATTCAGGCCAAGGGGCTGTGGAAAGATCTGCCCTCTGAGATACGATCTGTAACCTCAGTGAAAGTGTTAAGATCTTTACCTATGAACTGTTTTTCCGTCCTTGACACCGCTATCGCTCGCTACGGAAGATCCACTTCTGTGTTCGGATCACAAACTGTGAGCGACTTGCTTCCCGCGCCTAGCGAACGCCGGATCGTGGGGGCAGCCCTTCCTCTTTCCTTTAATAAAACTTGTGAGAAACGTAACGCAATTGGGTCCTGTTTCCGTTCTGGTCCTGACAAAATGGCCTTTATGGATAGATAGATAGATAGATAGATAGATAGATAGATAGATAGATAGATAGATAGATACTTTATTCATCCCCGTAGGGAAATTCACACTTCCAGCAGTCTACCCCGTTGTTCATTAACAGATTAACATGATGCCCTAGGGGTGCTTGTAGCGGAGTGGATGACGTCACACGCCAGTCCAAAAGTTCGACATCCCTGCGGCAGATGGAAATATTTTTCCTTGTGTCCAGGGATACACCACCTCGTGTTAGCGAGTCCGTCTCCTCTCCGATTCCCGTAGGCTTTTGTGTCTCTGTATAGCGATGCTGAAGCCGGATTGCTACGGGTAGCTCCGGGTGGCTACACGTTAGCGTCCGGAGTGCTAAACGTGAGCCACGTTTCCGCAAAACACAGCAACTGCACTCTCTGTGCGCTTCGATGTTTTCCACCAGCACTCGTTGATCTCATTTGGTAGTGAGTTCGCATTTACCATGATTGCGGATGGTACCAAAGACTTTTAACGCCGCTAGCCGCTTAGCTAGCTCCGGTTCTTCCTCCACGATAGGCCCCTTCATCACGCCGGCATGAGAATTCTTCAGGGCAAGGAGTTGATTACTTGAATAAACGCATTTTTGTGCGCTAAAACCCATGCCCATAGGATAGAAGTAATCCATAGTGTAGTTGTCAAAACGGGAAGAAAAACACCGAAGATAGAAGCAGACAATAAAACAAAAAAATCACAAAAAGTGAAAGATAACAGGGGAGCTGCTGGAAAAGGCAGCCGCTCATGGCAGCGCCGCTATGTTTTTTTTTATTGTCATAATACAAGTATATCTAAATTATATATAATATATCTTTTCGTGCAAGTAAAACAAAACTAAAAAGGTAAAAAATGAAAAGGATAAAAATGTTAAAAAAAACAATATATTAATTATATGATACATCTCTTGGATCTGTTCCTCATTCTGTTTGTTTTTGCCTTGATGCACCTGTAGCGCCTTACTCAAGGCAGCAGGTCAAACAGCCGGGCACCTGGATGTAACCTGCTGAAGCACCGAGAAGAGTATATGGGGGGATTGGGCAGGCAATTATGTGCAGCCCCCTTTTGTACGCCTCCGTGCAGCTCCCAGACAGAAACAGTGTTAACTGGCTGTCGATGTTGATACTCCTGAGGACTTTCAGGAAGAGAAGATGCTGGAAGGATTGACTTGGATTGGTCAGCAGACCAGCACCTGGAGCTATGGTATTCCATCATTTGCATTGACAGGCTGACTGATGGAAGTTTTGTTGTAGTCTCTGACTTGTGCAGGTTTTATGTTTATTGTTGATGTTTACTGTTTTGTCTATTAGTGACCATGCAACATCCACTGCAGCCTGGTCATCCTTAAAGAGGGTTACCTCTTGTGTGGCCCCTTCTCAAGGTTTCTGACTAATGCTGTGGTTTTGTAGTTTCTTTCTTGTTCTAATCAGTGTCTGAAACTCGTGACAAAAAGTTACCGGACAGCAGGGCAGACAACTCTGGAAAGTTGCCTGCCCCATTTTTCACAACTTGAAACACAATAGGATGAAAAAAACGCAAAAAAAAACCATCGTTGCAAAGTATTAAGGATTGATAATCAGAACATATAACACAACACTTTAAAATTAAGTTTATTATAAATCTACTTATAACATTCATTGCATATATATGACATCGCTGTTTTCCATCTGCCATCAGTATGTACCTGTATTTACTCATCTTCATTCATGCGATGTTTGCGTTGCGTCGTCTGCTACAAGCCACGTGAACTCCTCTTTCCACGATGCTTTTAATGTACGTTAACGTTTTGTAGCGTCATCAATTTTGTTAGCTTCCTTTGAATATTTATTCTTCGTCTGAGGTTTTGGCTTGATTCGTAACCAGTTATCATTTTTTCTTGTGTTCTCTGTGCGTCTACTTTGGAAAATGATATGCAAGTGCACGACCTTATAACGCTCGGGAAAGTTATTCAATGCTGGCGTCTGATTGGCTGCCGAGTATGCACATTACCAAACGAAATTCCGAAATTTTCAAACCGAACGAAGATTTCGAAATCGGAATAAAGCAAATGTTTGATTTCATTTTTTTCTTTTTTTTCCTTGAAAAAGTTGTTTGCCACCCGGGCGGAGACGTTTTGAAAAGTTGTACGCCCGACGTAAAAGATACACGCCCCGGGCATCCAGGCAGACGTTATTTCAGACACTATTCTAATGCAGGTTTCAGATCAGGGAAAGTTGTAATTCGAGACTTTGAAACTCTCTCTGGTTAAGGGGTAACCAAATAAATGTGACTCTAGTTGTTGTTAGCTGAAAACAAACTACTGATTTTCAAACAGTTGTCACCTCCTTTGATATTATTCATAGTGGGAAATAGTTTTAACCTCCTGTCCTAATCAGTCCCCTCTATCACTTATTACAGGTTATTTTCCCGCTCCTGGTTTTTGTTCATGAAGCATTCTCGGCTGAAGATAACCTGGCCTGCTCCATGGTAAAGGTAAGACAATATAAGCAGTTATCAATCTGTTAAACCCGAACTCCCTTTTCCCGTAATATGTGTACACGATTCAGATGTAACAACTAATTAAGATGCATGCGTATGTGCGAACCGTCCACCGCCTCGCTGCCATGTGCAATATCTCTTTGTGGGCCTAATTATGTCTTTAAGTGTGTAATTAGGGGGCGAATCTAATTGGCGGTTTGCACACACGACACGCTCGCGGTTGGAAAACACAATTCACGGTTGACACTTGGCTAACGCGACCGTTTAGCATCTGCAACAACTGGGTACTGCCTACACAGGCCAAAAAGAAAACAATGGAACTGTTTTTTCCATTCTCTAACATTCATCTCTGGTACCGTTAATCAAAAAAAGTGTGATCATGAGATAAAATGGTATGCCTTCTTGTATGTCATCTATATGAATCTTGTTCCAGTGCAGGGGTGTCAAAATCATTTGAGCTCGGAGACACATGGGAGGACAAAAAAAGATTTCGGGGTCTAGACAAGTAAAGGAATGGCATAAAAAGCGTGCCTTAGGTTGAGGGCTGAGGGCCTTTTCAGAGGTTCACAATTAAATCATGATTTTAGATTTGATTATTAAATGATTATTGAGGATTTTTTTCCTTTTTTTCCTCTACTAAGATTTGATCTCGTTTAATGTTTAGCAACTGTACATTTGTAAAATAAAACGAAAAAACAACAATCAAATACATTCCCACTATAATTTATTTACTTTAGGGAAACTCGTGCAGACTGGAAAGTAACAAAAATAGCGTGCAAACACAAGTTTAAATGATGTATTTGATCATTTAAAAGTATCGCTGCTTTTTATTTTTTAATCAAAATGTTTAGCTGAGGCAGCACGACGGCTGAGTGGTTAGCGGGTCCACGACACAGTTCTAGGGTAATGGGCTCAAACCTTCCTGTGTTGAGTTTGTATGTTCACCCCGTGCTTGCGTGGGTCTCCTCCGGGTACTCCGGTTTCAAGTCAAGGCAAGCCTCCAGATTTCTACAACTTAACTGTCCAGTTGTCTCCAGTGGCAGATACAGTTGAGTGTCATCTGCATAGCAATGGAAACTAATATTGTACTTGCGGATAATATCACCAAGCGGAAGCATATATATACCAAAAAGAAGGGGACCAAGTACAGAGCCCTGTGGAACGCCACAGGGGACGTCAGAGTGTTTAGAGGTCAGATTGCCGTAATTAACACATTGCATCCTGTCTGACAGGTAGGATCTAAACCATGAGAGTACAGTTCCTGAGATTCCGATGCATTCCAGACGAAAAAGTAATATGTTTCCTCCAACATTCCTAAAAACAGGCATGTAAGATTAATCGGCCAGTCCAAATTGTCTATAGGTGTGAATGAGCGAGTTTTCTGTCTCTGTGTCCCCTGCGACTGGCTGACAACCAGTTCAGGGTGTCCCCTGCCCATTGCCCGAAGATAGCTGGGATGGGCTCCAGCGCCCCCGCGACCCTACTGAGGATAATCGGTGCAGAAAATGGATGGATGGGTGTTTAGCTGAACATGGAAACCTGTTTTTTAAGTAAAATAACGATTTGGAGAGTTTTCGTAATGGCACTCAGCAAATACAGCTACAGTGGGTGCTTGGCGACATATTTAAAACATTGTTTGAAATGATGCAGCTCATTTCTCTCTTGTGCTTCTCTCAGCATTGTCTCGCGGCCCAGATAAAATCATTTAGCGGGCCACATTTATCCTACGGGGCATGAATTTAACATTTGTGTTCTAGTGGTTAGGATTCTGCACTCCCACCACCAGGACCCTGATTCTATTCCCGTTGCATCCAATGTTTTGCAATTGTGGTCAGTGCTAATTTCCGACTACCTCGTGCATAACGCACCCCCAAACTTTGAATTCATTTTATGTAAAGAAAAAAATCTGCGTTATACCCGAATAAATATGGTAATGGAATTCCTTCGTAACGCGGTAGTCCTAACACTGCCCCTCGTCCCCCTCGACTCCTCCCTCTCCATGCAGACATTCTAGCACCCGCCTTCATCCATCGTTTGTCTGTCAAGGTGGGAGCTCAGCCAATCCATCAAGGGTCGAGACATTCTCCACGTGTGAACGACCAAATACGGATGTCGTGTTCATGTATCAAAGTGCAGACGCACTCTGCATGGAGCTTTGAGCCAAGTCTACCTTTTAGCCTTTTCTCTCTTTTTCTTAAAAGCTCATGATGCGTGATATGCCATCATGGCGCATTGGCTTTGCTTCTGATGAGACGTCACATCATGAAGTGAAGGTTCGTCTCTGTGGTGGGGGACACTCACTGATAGTGTTTGTACTAGCATGTTACAGAGGAACCCTGTGGTGATTTCTGCAAACATTTATGGCGCCCTTCTAGAGAAGTTATCAGTCATTATTTTATTCATGTACAGGGATCCCTCGGTTTTCATGGTTAACGGGGACCAGTATCGCTCGCGAAAAGTGAAGATAGCGTTGCACCTTACTTACTGAGAGTATACGACTGTAACAAAAAAAATGATCCAATTATAAATAATAACCCGGAACACAAAACGGCAATTACAACTGAATACAATGATGGTGGTATGTCTCAACACAGAATATGAGAACGCTGACTTTCTCCTCATGGAGATTTTCTCCCTACTGTACATACTTGCTTCTAAACCGAATTTACAACTATAAAATAAAATACTAAAATCTGGAAGTCAGTTCATACGCACATATTTGGTTGTAGCGAATGGTAGGCGTTGCATGAGAAGGGGGCGTGTCTTATACAAAAACAACAAACCAACAATGATATGAGCACAGATTTTACAGCAAAAGTATTTTAATTTTCTTTAACCTCCTAAAACCAGGAGTCCACTTGCTTGGACATAAATGCACATTAAACATGAAGCTCAGATCTTGTGTGATAATAGTCTTTATTGTCTTTGATAACAACGCAGTACATTGATTGCATCCCCCCTGACAACATTATTATGGTGCTAGTTGAAACGAGCAAGACAATAGTCTCGATCCCATCCAAATACTTGGCGGTATCAATAATATCAATTTTTCAATTTTTTTAAATCCGTTTTTGGATTAATCTGCCCACCTTTCCAGTCCGGCCCTATTTTATTTTTTTAACTTGGCCCTTCAGACCCTTTGACTTTGACCCATGTCTCAAAACCACCTAACATATTATACAGTACGTGTACCGATACTCCTTTTTAAAGCTAGTGTGTTATTCTTCCCGCTCCAGGTTAAAATAGCTTAATAACATCATGCTGGATAACTTTCTTAAAACACAATCGATCGATGCCAGTTTTGAGCTTTATTGGAGTATAAATGACGTCAAAGCCCTTAAAAATGCTTAGATTTCACTGAAACAAAATTTTATGTATCACGCTTGATGTTGTTAAACCCACAAAGAAGCCTCTCTCGCTTGATATTTTTAAGAGCGAGGGGCCACTAATGTCCCTACTCCCTTTGCGCCTCTCGTGAGCAGAATGCACAAAAGCAATCTCTGTATTGATGGTTTGTGTTTTCATAAAAATCAATAGTGCTTGCCTTGTGTCAGGTGGGGTCAACTCTCCAATTCGATTTCCTCTTGGGATGGAGCCACGGGACCAGGGGGCCAAGGGGCCACGGCTCAGGTAGGGGTCCGTGTGTTTGCTTATGCATGTGTGTGTGATGTATAGTATATCACACTGTATGTCTTAGGGTCATGCGCCATTGCAGCATCTCTCAGGGACAACCTTCAATTTATAAACTCAACAGATGCTTCGATTGAAACGTCCCCTCTGTTACGGTCTGATATTTTGATATTTAAAAATGACTAAACAACGTTTTGCATTGTATAGTGCAGAGCAAATAAGCCCAGCACAAAAATGACTTCCACCTTTTTTGTTTCAAATTACTCACTTTGGAATGGATGGAACGACTGTGTCCTCTTTTGTACAGTTACTGTTCAGACTAATTTACCATGTACCATAATGAAATCTGATAACATGCAGTTTTGAATGTAATTAAAACATCCAAGGCAATGTATTGATATTGTACGTAATAATGTCGATTGGAGGGACATTTTCAAGGACAGATAATTATCCAAATTTCTCACTTATTTGGCTTTCTAACAAGTTTAACAATTTCAAACACCGTCACCCCATACCGCGAGAATCAGATATCTAAGACCACGCCCATGGGGGCAAGATCTAGTCGAGCGTCACTGGTCCATATAAAAAGAATTGGCTGAGCAATAGCTTTTTTCCTTTTTCTTACCTGGCTGGCTGACTCGTTAAGTTCAGTGAGGCCATCAGGGGCACAAGACCAAATCTCTTTGCATCAAGTAAGAGATGTTTGCATTTTTTTTTATGTACAAAGGAATCTCTCCAAATCGACTAGCATTATAGCGGGGAACTTTCATTTTGTGATAGTAATTACCAGACTTTCAGGGCTCAAAAACTCCCATAATCTCCGGCACCTTCCCCTCCACTTTTTTGTCCTATCATCAATTCTCTGTGTTAATAAATTGTGTGTGTTATTCAATCAAGCTGGTTCATTAATTCCATTTTCTTGGGATTAGTAATTCATATTAGAACTCAAAGATCTCAAAGTAATAACATAATTTAAATTTTTATCAGTGTAGGAAATTCTAGCATCCTTCAGAGAACAAAAAAGATTTATGGTGGAGCACAAGCAACACCTCGAGGCAAATTCGTTTATTGATTGCAGTAAAGAATAATTGGTTTCAATCGTTAAAATTGCTTTTTTTTAATCACAGGAACCCCAAAATATGGGGGGTTTTTAATATACAAAAAAATAATAATAATAATAAACATTGAATTATCTACTTTACACTTTCGATTCACCGCAATTTAGAGGCGTGCTGATTCTATTGAGATCGGATATTCGCCGGACACAAGTCAGATGAAAGGAAATGGATTTCATTCGATATCTCAAATATTGGCTCCAGTGTTGGAGTTTATATTCGAGCAGTCCTTTGTAGTTTCTAATATCAATGTGCATTATTTAAGACGATCGATTATGCTAACCAGAATCGATTCAAGACGCCAGAATGTTCAAATTCAAACCTTAATAATTGTTTGAATAGCATTATTGATATTTTATATTCTATTTTCCCTGGGTGTTTAGCACATATTTCCATTCACAAATCCATAAGTAGTTTGTCCCCTTCCAAACGTTTCCTGCACTAAAGTGTTATTGATGAGCCGGCGGGAGCTCCGGCCCGAATGTGCGAGGGCATAAAAGTGTCGTAAAGTACGTTGAGTGACAAGCGAATTGCCGCATAAATACAGAGCGTTTACCGTTTTATCTTCATTTGGGATGCATTGGAAGCTTTTTAGTGGTGCGTAAAGACTGCTGGAATCCCCTCAACACACCCGCACACATACAGAAACCATTTACACTGCTAGACTGGAGAGCTGCAATTCTCCTGGGCACCGCACATCAGAGATGAAATATAGCTTCCAGTGGGAGACTGGGTAACCCTCCACACAAACAAGCATACACGAGCGGTGGGGGGGGGCTCAAAAAAGATGAAAACCAGGATCCTAGAAAACGGAGAACCCCTGCAGTGCAGAGAATTGGTCCTTCAATGTCTTAACCACATAAACCTGGATATACAGTACCTTGACATATTTATAGTATTGTCCCTAGCTCTGTTATTTGGAAGATTCTCTTCACAGCGGTCATTTTCACATTGAAAAATAGTAAATCGTGAGAGCTGTCTCCAGGTGTTTCATTTGATTTCGGATTATGTCCACACGCAGTGGAAAATGTAACCTTTTCTTTTAGAAGTTATATCCGTCAGATATTTTGATATTGATCTCCAGTGTATTTAAACAATATATATTCAGAGTAACTGGAAAAGGAAAAATGTCGACACACATTGAATAAAATATTATTGATATTGTCATGGTCGCCTTGGCGACCGGTCTGCCCCGCCCCCTGGGCACCAGCTGAAGCAGTTCAACTAATCGCGTGTCTGCTATTTAAGGCTGGATTGTGGGCTTTGCGGGGGCTGGCTCATTATATACACATTGTCCGCTCTGTTATGCCTTGTCCTGTTTTGTTGGAAGAAGCCTGTGTTTGCACGTTTTGTTAAAACCTGTTTGTTCTGTCTTGTCCCTGAGTTATGGACAACTTTTATTTTGGTAAATAAAAGTTTTGGATCGTCACGCAATTGAGTTCTCCCTTCCTGCCTCCTGCCTCCGTTCTGGTCCGGTCACCCCTTCCATTCCGTGACAGATATTTACTTTGAGATTAAAGGCGATTCAAAAATAAAATATACGGTTCATTTGTTCCCGGGTCATACTTGTACCTCGTATCTCTCATATGTCGAGCAAATTTTCCCAATACGAAATAACTGAAAAGCAATTAATCCGTTCCCGGCCTGCCACAATCATCCAAGTTTACTCGTAACAGATGTAAAACACATCTTCATAATCAGTAAAAACAAATCATAATATTAATTGAACATAAACATACAGTACTTGGATAAATAAGATAATAATAAAGTGACTGAAAAGCTGGCAGTGAGCGATCTCGAGCGGTCTCTCGTGCTAGCGTCTAGAAATTCTTTTAACTTGAATTTACTCCCATATGTCAGGGTGGAATCTGTGTCAGACCCAGGTGTTCTACCAGAGGCTTGGGAATTTTATGGTTCTGCACAGTATCTTAGGTCATCTTCTTGAGGGAGACTCGCTTGCACAACCTGGCCCAGTTCGAGGAGGAGAAAGCAAAGTCAACCCATTGGTGGCCGCCGCCAACAGCCTGGACAATTTGTGCCGCATGGACCCGACCTGGCATCCGTGGCTATAAAGACGAAAATGGTTTAAAACAGAAAAACAGGCTCTCAGTTTTTGTACATCGTAACATTTTTCCCTTTTTGTTATAAAACAAAGATGTTCCGACTGGAATCTGTTGGAATCACTCTTCCGGTTTGGAGATTACCTGCCTCCACTATCATGGGGACCACGCTGACCCTGACCTCCACCATCTTTTCCAACTTCTTTTTCAAGCATTGCTAATTCTCCATTTTCTCGTGTTCCTTCTTCCAGGTGTTGGATTGTCACGTCTATCATCACCACCCTCCTCTGCTCTTTGTCCACCACCAATATGTCTGGTTTGTTAGCAAGGAGCTGCTTTTCATTCTGAGAGAGGCAAGATGATCAGGACCGAGGGGACTGACCTACCGGACAGCAACATAGGGGAGACAGCTTCAAGTACCTGGTTATTCCACAGGCTAATGGGAATCATGAAGATACTTTATGTTCGAGTGTATACATTTTCATGATATTTCTATCTGACCTGATTAAGAACTATACAAATAAACATGGCTCGACTTGACTTGACAAGAGGTCACAAAGAAGTCAACCACAGCCAAATATTTCCAGAGAGTAAGGCAGGTCCTAAAAGCCAGCTAGATAGTAGAAACTGGGTTGGAGCCATCATTCCCTAATGGTGTCAAAGGCTGGCCAAAAGTGGGGATAGACAAGACAAGACAAGAAAGCTCCTCACCATGCACGGAGCGTGCCACCCCAAGTCCAGCACAGTGAGGCTATGCGCTAAGCGGAGAGAGGGGGAAGAGCATCAATATCACGGTCCAGGATGAAACATTGAAAATCCAAGAACACATTGAACAAAAGACCCCAAAATATGACCTACTGGTTGAATGTCTCAGGCAGCAGAACCCTGATGAGAGTTTAGAGGAAGAGGAGCAGACATCTGAAAGGAAAAGCCACTACATGGAATGTACCATCATCAGATAGAAGAGGTGTTGACATCGTGAAATCCTACTGGTGGCTGGAAATCGCAGGCTGGACAGACAGCACAGAGGTCATGGTGCAGGCCATCAGTACAAGAGCCATAGAGGCCTGTCAGGTTCTATTAGAGTAGATCAAATTTTAAATCCAGACCCTGAAATAGCTCACATCATCGCAGGGTGTAAGATGCTAGCTGGATCAGCAAACATGCAAAGACACAACCGAGTAACTGGGATGGTATACAGGAACATCTGATGGGTATATACACATGTACATACATGAATGCCTGTAAAAAGGTTTTGTTCTTTGGTTTTAATGTATTGCAGACCGTTTTATTGTATACTAATGTCATGATTACCGATGTGATGCACCTGTGCCCGCTCCTTTGGCGCCAACGGCCTCGGACTTTGATTGGCTCCCTGTCGCTATTTAAACCCACGTCTATCTGTCACCTGTTATCAGTCCGTCTGCAAACCTCAGTTTACTCTTGGCAAGCACTTTTTGACCCTTACTCCCACCCGTCCCATTTTTTGTTCCTGTCTGTTCCCTGGCTTCGACCCGTTTTTTGATCCTGACCACGTTTTTTGCTCTCCTGTCCCGGCTACTGACCCGTTTTTTCTGTTCCCGACACCGCCATCGCTCGCCACAAAAGTCCCACTTCTGCGTTCAGAGCAGCCTGCTTCCCGTGCCCAGTGATCACCGGGTCGTGGGTGCAAACCTTTCCCTTCTTCTAATAAAACTAAAAAAAAACGTAACGCAAGTGGGTCCTGTCTCCGTTCTGATCCTGACAACTAATTCTTTTAAAACAGCGCAATTTCACCTACCAGGGGTCGAAAAACGAGGGATCATAATTGAAAAAGGCTTTTCACTGCGTAACATGTTGATTTGAAGTCAATCAATCAGCAACCTCATGTGAGGAATTTTCTTTTCAGATGATCTTATAATTTCTGGCGGCAAATCACCTTTGCTTGGGGAAAATGAGTGTAGGAGATGTAGAAAAACGAAGGACAGGTATGGAACCCCCGCCCGTACCTCCTAAGACCCCCCCACCCCCTGCCATTTTTCTCACATTGTTTCCTGGGTGATCCCAGCCATCTGTCCGTGAATATGAATGTTGGCGGAATGTGTCGACACGCCGCAGAAAGGGGAAATGAAAATGAAATGAGCCCAGTGCCCCCACTCCCTCTGAGATCCCCGACGCCCCCCCCCCCTTACCCCGTTCTCACTTTCTCTCTCCCCGCTGATCCCCTGCATGCTCCATCCTCTCCTCAATCTCATCACCTCCTCCCTCTCTCCATCCTTCCTCCGGTATCATCCTCATCCCTCCTTCCAACCCCTACCGACCCCCCCTCCCGGGTAATCAGTGTGCTCCCTCATTCCACGGCGTGCAAAGACACATTGATCCGGCAGCACACGCTCACCAGTCGGCTTGTGCATACCTACACGCTCACAAATACACACGGACACACTGTTGTACGCCACCGCTGTCTTCTAACACACATTAACACACACACATTGATCCGCCCCATGGGTCAAGTTCAATAGAAACAGCCTTTTTACCCCCTCCTCCCGATGCTACTCTCCCCCTTTCAACCCCCACACACAATAAAGACAATTGGGGAATTGACAAATCACTTTCTGCTTTGCCCGCTTTTTAGTTGCTCAGGCACATCAGAACACTTGATTTAGCTGCAAACAAGCTGAATGGAAATGATGAAAACAAGAAAATAGAACACGCGTCCTGCAGCGCCAAACTGTTTTTTTTTTTTTAGTCATTTTTTTCTGGAGAAACATGCTGGCACAGGCACAAAATCAAAGCACTGGAGACACACAGGCCAAAGCATGCTGGGATTGTTAACATACCTGTCAACCTGTACGTTTTTGCCGTACGAAGTACGTTTACTATGCATTTTAAGACGTGTATGTGTCATGTCCAGCATGGTCGCCGTGGCGACCGGCTGGCCCCGCCCCCTTGGCACCCGCTGTAGCAGATTTTCTAATTTGCGTGTGTGCTTCTTAAGGGCGGGTTTTGGGGATTGCCGGTGGCGGGTTCATTGCAATACTTTGCATTATTCTGTTCTGTTTGACTTGAGGAAACCTGTACTTCTGAGTAAAAGCCTGTTTTGTGAGAATTCCTAGTCTGAGTTCCTGTTTGCCTGTAGGCCTGTTTTTGTTTTTGTCCCTGAGTGTTGGACGACTTTTATTTCCTTAATAAAAGTAACTGATCGTTAACGCGAATGAGTTCACCCTTTGTGCCTCCTGCCTCCGATCTGGTCCGGTCTCGTGACAGTACGACGTACAAGAAAATCTGTACGAAAAAACGCAAATTTGTCAATTATGGGTACCATCCGGTATACACCGACTATCACGAAACGGCAAATCAATCAAGTCAAACGAGTTAGCTGGGGTAGCCTCTATCTCGGTATCACTATTTCCGTTGCAAACGAAGCGAGCGGTTTGATGCTACTGTGGGCATGCGTCTGCCGCCTCGGATTTCATGTGATAGTTATGTAATAAAATGAAGTCCGTCAATTTTTAGAGAACCGGATTTGTCGGCTCAACTCATTAAAAAGAGCCGGCTCTCAAACGGCTCACTTGCTTTGATGCATTATATTACGAATGTCACGAAGTGGAGCGGGAAACAGGAAAAAAGGACCCATTCGCGTAGACACACTCACAATTTATTGGGGGAAGGATGAGGAGGGTGCGCACACTCGATCCGGGGATCGATGGTCGCGGAGTGGATTAGAAATCCAAACAAAAGACAAGTTGTCAA
The DNA here is from genome assembly GCF_059441175.1 of Urocampus carinirostris. NCBI lineage: Eukaryota > Metazoa > Chordata > Actinopteri > Syngnathiformes > Syngnathidae > Urocampus > Urocampus carinirostris. The sequence goes on from NC_142368.1 coordinate 8,403,997, forward strand.
AAACAAACAAACGGATCAGACCAAAAACAAAACAGGATCAAATACGGGCAGATTCACAGAACTAGGCATTTAACAGGTTTTAACAGAAGTCTCACAGAGTTTAACCAGGTTTAACAAACGTTCCAGCAACAACGCACAGTATAAAAAGGGGCGCGCTTAGGTACTCCAAGAGCAATCAGTCCAATGCGTCTCAGCCGGTGTCAAGGGGCGGGGCCAGCTGGGCGCCACGACAACCAATCATTATTGTTGTATAAAGAAGTTAAGAAAAAAAAAGAAGTATAAAAGGAGAAAATTAAAAAAGACAGGTTTGTGGTTATCCCTTTAATCAGTATATTACCAACAATAATTTTATGCAGAAAATGAATTAATAATTGGAATAAGAAAATCTAATATTTGTCGTGATTGCCTAAGTGAAATCACCTGGGGCAATCGTTGGGCGCGCTGGAGCACACTTCCTGATTGGCTGACGTTCTCCTCTTAAGCGGTCTGCGTCCAGAGAGGGACGTCGGATTGTACTTTTTGTATCCCTGTGTGTTTCTCCAGACTACAGAGTACTTACGACTCCTCTTGCCTGATTCATGCCTGCCTTCCGTTTTGACCTGTTTCCGTCCCATGTTTTTTGACCTGCTCTCCTGCCCTGACCATCGACTTACCTGATAAACTGTACCTTCCGCTTACCTGTCACGGAGCTGCCATTCCGGCCAAGGAGGTTGATGGCGTCACAAGCCAGCTCCAACAACTCTTTCCAATAAAAACTCCTTTGAAACAAGCGCTATTGGATCCGAGAGTCCGTCCTGGTTCTTGACATGATTCTTCTTAATTATATTTGCATGTTTTTTTTTCCTTCTACAATGAACGTCCAAGCGACTTCATTTTTGAACTTTTTTTTATAATAAATCTCATTCGTGTCGAGCAACTCAGTATCTCACAACAAAATGTTAATTAACAATATACATGATATAACGAAACACATGTACAATATAACATGTTAAACTACATGAATAAACACGTTTGAAAAAAAAAATGGTGTAAGATGTTTTGTATTTTGTAAGGGAAAATACAACATTTTGTAAGGGCATGGAGCCCTGGAGATTGAGAAGTATGCGCATGCACGCTTTTTAGTTGCTCAGGCACATCAGAACACTTGATTTATCTGCAAACAAGCTGAATGGAAATGATGAAAACGAGAAAATAGAACACGCGTCCTGCAGCGCCAAACATGGGTTTTTTTCTTTTTCAGTCATTTTTTTCTGGAGAAACAAGCAGGCACAGGCACAAAATCAAAGCACTGTAGACACACAGGCCAAAGCATGCTGGGATTGTTAAGGAAAGGGAATCCCACTTGAGTCAAATCCCTCCCCTCCTTTATACACCCCCACCCTGTCCTTCAATTTTTCTGTAATTTTCTGCTCTTTTATGATGCTGGAGTAATTTATCCCAACGAGATGTGCGGAGACGGCTAGCAAAAGTGGGTGAGGGAGGGGAGTCACACATTGGGCTTTCCAGTCTGATTTAGCGAAGCAAATTTAATTTTGTTTGCTTTATGCAAGAAAGAGCAGGAAAAAAAAACTCCCGAGGCTTGTGCTAATGGGGGCCGCATCGTGCGAAGCTACACCGCTCACCGAATTAGCCCGGCGCATATATTTAATGCCGACCTGCCGTACAAATTAGCCCGGCGGTACATGTAGCCGAGCACCTCTCCAGTGAGACTTTGTGATCCAAGCTGCAAATTAATTGGCTGGGTTCGTCCAGGAAAGCGGGCGAGTGAGAGTCGCCCAACCCCCACCGTTCAAAATGATGTTTTCCAAATTGCTGGAATGTGTTTGCGATACTATGAGAAAGGGATGCAAGCTGTTTGGATGCATTTTGTGCTTTAATAGTATAAAAAGTGAAAGAGGGGGGATATTTGTCTCCCTCCACATGCTCAGTTCAACATCTGGGTTCAGCGAGACTTTCTGGGGAATGGAACAAAAGCTGGGCAGAGCGGTTCTGTTGAGGACATAATACCGTATATTCCGGAATATGGAACGTACTTCATTACAAGCCACAGCCTCAAATTTAAGAAAAAACTCTATATTGTCTTAGTACAAGCCACTCTGGTTTTTAAGCTGCAGGCTGGTCACCCTGGAGGGGGCATTACTTCTTGTGTGGACCCTTCTCAAGGGTTCATGTGAGTTTTTCCTCGCCCACATGTCGGTTTCAGATCAAGGGATGGTGTAATTCACCTCCCGTCTGGATTACTGTAATGCACTACTCTCTGGTCTCCCGAAGTCTAGAATCAAGTCACTTCAGCTGGTACAAAATGCCGCAGCGAGGCTTTTAACTAGGACAAAAAAGTCCGATCACATCACCCCAATTTTGGCTAACCTGCATTGGCTCCCTGTTAGCCTAAGATGTGACTTCAAGGTTCTCTTAGTATTGTACAAAATCATACATGGACTTGCTCCCTCTTATCTTTCAGATCTGATTTGCCCCTATGTCCCGGTCCGAAGCCTACGATCTGAGAGTGCCGGTCTTCTGGTGATCCCAAGAGCAAAGAAGTGTCCTGCTGGTTCAAGAGCGTTCTCCATCCGGGCACCGGTGCTGTGGAATGCTCTTCCCCCTGAGATCCGATCTGCAACCTCAGTGGAAATGTTTAAATCTAAACCTAAAACTCACTTCTACTCCATAGCATATGAATAACCTACTCTTCTCGTCGGCTGAAAAATAGTCTGTGTAATATAGTGTAATAATCTGTGAAGCCCTTTGAGACTCTTCGTGATTTAGGGCTATACAAATAAAAATGACTTGACTTGACTTGACTTGACTTAATTGTGGCCTGTGCAGTCCTTTGAACCAATTTGTGAGAAAGTGCAATATAGATAAATATGAAACGTAAATGCGGGCCCTATATTTCTAGACGACAGCGCTGGTGCAAACATACTGTTTAGAATAGGGCCAGATTGCAGCACAGATGTAGTTTTTGTGCTGTGGTCGTTGGTGGTTTCCACAGTGACTGTGCAAATTGCACTCGCTTGTCATCGTTCCTGGAGGATTAAAGAAAACTCCAGAGACATGACAAAATATGAGGAAAGAGAACAGAAGCGTTTTTGATTGTATACCTTCCTCTGCTGTTCAATTTAGATGTATAAATTGAGAACTTGATATGCTGGTGAAAAAGTTGAAACACCGTTAGTACTTAGTCAATATCGACCGTCAAACCCTACATTTTGCTCCTGTTATGTATTACGTGAATTATGTTGTTAAAAACATAGATTGAAGTCATTCATGTTTTCAGACGTCACCACAGTGTTTTTGCATTTAGAGCGCGTCTAAAACAATATAAGACCAAAAATATATTCCCGGGTTGTGAACAAGACAGTGTCCTTTCACCAAAAAACTGTCATGATAACTCATTACACTCACCTGTGCCCGCTCGTTTGGCACCAAATGATGCTGGTTACCTGATTGATTCCACCTCCTATTCAGGCTCAGTGCTTCCACTCGCCCTTTGTCGGTCGGTCAGCAAACCTCTGTTTTCACAAGGCAAGCATTTTTGACTCTGATTCCCGTCGGTCCCGTTTTGTCACCCGTTTTCCACTTGTCCGTTCCTGATTTCCCCGTTTATTGACCCCGGCCACGTTTTGATCTCCCGTCCCGGCTAACGACCCGTTTTTTGATCCCGATCACCTTTTGATCTCCCGTCCCGGCTAACGAACTGTTTTTCCGTCTAAATACGCTACGATCTCCCTCCCCGTAAGATTCAGAACACGCTCTGATCCCGGCTTGCTTTCCCGCGTCCAGCACCGGATCGCTGGCGCTGACTTTCCTCTAAATTTCAATAAACTTGTGAGTAACGTTACGCATCTGGGTCCTCCTCCTGTTCTGGTCTTGACAAAAAACATCGGAAAAATGGTGAGGAGGGTTTATAAGACAGGCCGTGGTTTGGAAGGATAGTCTCTGAAGTTAGTGGAAATGTACCAAACGATGTTGTTTACATGCTCAATTCAACATCCGGGTTCAGTGAGACTTTAAGTCGAATGGAAAAAAAACTCAAAAATGGTTTTTCAATCAGGGGGCGGGTCAAACTGGTTCAGCTTTTCACCTATTGGTTGATCGGTGTACAGTAGTAGCCTCTTTGTCCATAACTGTTCAACTAATAAGTGTAAAAATCAAGAAATTGGGCTGACTACTCATTTGAATAACATTTAATTGTGACAAACAACACGACAGAATATAGAACAAAGTAAATGACGAGATGAATACCCCAAAAACCAGAAAAATACAGTAAATGACAAAATGCATTAATAAACAAATGCAATTTCTTTATGTTATATATTTAGATATTACGTGATTTATTTATAAGGTAAGTATGTGGTAAGGTTACTCAAACATCCTTTGAGATTTCAAAGAAAACAATTGTTTCCTCTCCCGGTGCAACGGCATTGATTGGCTATATCGGTAATTGATACACGGACCTGTTTTGGTCAAATCTATTTTGTGTGCCTGTGTCACTCTTCCATTAGAGTGGGAAAAAGTCAATTCGGTCTTTTGTTTAAACGATTGGAAAGAAGTTTGTCTTGCTCATTATCTTTACCTCCACCATAATACGGGCATCCTGGCGCTCATCACGGATGACAACCTTTCCCGGCACATCATTTTCAAAAAGAAGAATAAAGGAATTAATAAAATATCCATTTACCCCTTTGCCTCATGTTTCTTGAAAAACTGACCCAATGACATCTGCTTTTGCCAATCCGTCAGAAATGCGTGAGGCAGACGTAGCGATCGCGGGGAATATTTGTCGGCACAACACGGCAAGGTTGAAATCATCAACACTGGCCTAGAGCGCCCTCTTGCGGTTTAGTATGAAAATAACATGTGAAATGATATCCCCGGTAATAATATGCTAATAATTTTACATATGAATCTCACTAAAGTATAAATTACATCCCAGCCAAACTATGAAAAAAACTGATGAGTCCAAAATATACGGTACATATATAAAAATATAATTTTCTACATTTGTTTTTTTCTTTTTCACGTGTCACTATTTTGGTTTGCCAACCCCTGCCCAACTGATGAAAATGGAGTTTGGATGGAGAGGGGACCTTGAGGTTAGTTTGCTTCTCTTTAGCATTGATTTACTCTTGGGCCGATTTATTTTCCCCTTCGCCTGGGTCCACCTCCGGTAGGACGAATGGAGGAGAAACATCAAAGCGTCCACACATAAAACCACAAGCGTCCTCCATCGCACCAATCAAGAAAGGCCTGCGTTCTGGCGGGTCTATAAATCCCGTCCCGAGGTCCCCAGGGGCCCTGCCGTCAGACGTCCCCTGTTGCGTCACATCTTACCAGCTCTCGAACACGAGCTCATAATTCACAGGCGAGTGTTTCCAGACACTAGCGCAACGTGTCGTCCTCCACTTTATGATGTCAAACGCAGGCGAGGAAAACAAAGACAGTGGACCTGTCAGTCATATTTTAGAAGTCTGGACCAGTGTTGATCGTGTTATAGAGAAAAAGGAATTAGTTACAGTTACTAGAAACTCAGTAATTCGGTTAACCCATAGATTACCAGTGTTGGATACTTTACTTTGAAGTAATTATAGTTACTTTGCTAGCAGAGGGGTAAGAAGAGTTCTTTAGACGGGTTGTCCTGCATTTCACACTCCTGTACCTCCGTCCTGAGGGTAGGGTGGGTGGTTGGGGTCCTTTATGATAGAAGCAGCCCTCCTGTGGACTCTGCAGTGGTATATATTCTGCAGAGAGAGCAGTAGAGTCCTGGTGATCCTCTGAGCATTCTTAATGTCAAGAACCGGAACAGGAGGAGAACCCAAATGTGTGACGTTTCTCACACAAGCTTTAAATTGACTGGAAATGGGGCAGTCATGCACATTACCCCAAACGTCAGTGATTTGGCGATCGTTGGGCGGAAGACGTAAGGCAGCAGTTTGACGTGGAATGACAGGAATCCAGAGGCCCACGAGATCAATACCAATTGCACGAGTAGATATCCGACAGATGGGATCGATACCGGACAGGACGGGTCAGACAGGATTGATATCAAAACTGGATATCGAAATTTTACAGTACAAACTAGACGGGAATGAAACTGGAGATCGATATTAAACAGGACAAAACAGACGGGAAAAATAACGGACAGGAAACACAAGCAGGAAAACCGGACAGAGTCTAGACCCACGTCTTGCAGGTGCAGAGGTTCTTTGTCAGGTTGATGGACTGATAAAGGGAGAGTGAGAGCACTGAGCTTAAATAGAAGGGAAGCCAATCCGTCAACGAGCCGCAGCTGGCGCCACACGGGCGTGGCCAATTGGGCGCCATGGCAACCATGATACTTAACCACTCTTTGGAATCCTTTGTGGTCCATGGCGGTGATACTGCCGTACCAAACAGTGACGCAGCTGTTCAGGATGCTCTCCAGGATGCAGCTGTAGAAGTTGCTGAGGATCTTGCTTGACATTCCAAACTTCCCTTGCCTCATCAGGAAGTACAGTTGCTGATGAGCTTTCCTGACCAGCTGTGTGGTGTTGAGGGTCCATGTGAGGTCCTCAGTGATGTGCACGCTGAAGTACCTAAAGTAGCTAACCTGTACTACTTCAGGCTCCCGGATAAATAGTGGCTGATGAGGTCTCCTCCTCTTCTTTATGTCCACTATCATCTCCTTTGTCTTGTCCGCCACTTCTCTCCTGTAGGCCGCTTCGTCGCCCGCAGTGATGGCATATTTATTGCACCTCACCAACAACAGATTTATCTTACAATTGAAGTGCAACAAATACTCAAGTCAAGTTATGTTTATGTGTATAGTGCTCAATCACAAGAAGCCACAAAGGGCTGTACAGACCTTTCACACCATCACCTAATCTAAAACCTTCACGAAGGCAAGGAAAAACCCGAAAAGGGATTGCACATGAGGTATTTCCTCTTCCAGGGTTTCTCCTATCTGAAAGTTGTTATTTTTAATGGCTTGCATCAATGAAATGCTTACCATTAAAGAAGTGCAGAATACATTGTATAATTGAACAAAATAAGTATTCTGTTTATCGTAAATATATTAAATTTCCACTGACAACAATTTAATAAAGCACTAGTCATTTTCTGTTAAAGATGATTATGCCACGGATGGTCAGCAATCCATTCTAACTGACGCTGAAGCAGCCATGATATAATATCGGTCCGTCCATCCATTATCTGCACCGCTTATCCTCAGTAGGGTCGCGGGGGTGCTGGAGCCCATCCCAGCTATCTTCGGACAGTGGGTGTAGGAGAAAATGCAGGTTCGATAATCTTTTAAGTCTTCTTACGTGATTTAATAAAGTACACCAAAGCCTGCCATGAGGGGGAGCTCTTTATTTCGTCATCCCAAAGAAACTCAGAGAACTCCAGACATAACAACGCTTTTATAGCTTCAGTTTGAGTACAACCCAAAAGGCGGCCCTAGTCCTCAGTAACAACAAGGAAGATGCTGTCGTACCCTTATTAGGACATGTTGTTCGCCTCAGTTTGCTCAGAGAGTCCTTGAAGGACCTTCCCGAAATGATGTCAACATTCTGTCACACTGTAAGCAAGTCTTTCTACATTTCTTTCTAAATGTATGCAACTCTATTCTACAAATGCAAGTCTATTTTCCACAACATGGGCAGGGGACACCCTCAACTGGTTGCAGAGCACACAGAGACAGACAACTCACTCGCTCATTCACACCTAGGGACAATTTGGACCGGCCAATTAACCTGACATGCATGTTTCTGAAATGTGGGAGGAAACTTGAGTGCCCGGAGGAAACCGACGCAAGCACGGGGAGAACATGCAAACTCCACACAGGAAGGTTTGCTCTCATTACCTCAGAACTGTGCCCCACACGTGCTAAACACTGCGCTGCCGTGCTGCCCCATGATATAATATATAATTTAAAACATTTATGTACGTATCCTACATGTTGCAACCGTCTAAACATTGAGTAAATTTGTAGATCAAAAATGTTACCTCTCTTAAAAATGCCACCAGTGGCTATAGATCCATTCGAACTGAAACTGAAACAAATGTCTGTGTCAGGACCATAACGGAGACAGGACCCACTTGTGTTGCGTTTCTCACAAGTTCTATTGGAAGAAAGAGAAAGGGTGGCGCCCAAGGTCCGGTGATAGCTGAACGCGGGAAGCACGTCGCTCTGAACGCGGAAGTGGATCTTCCGTGAAAAGCGATGGCGGTGTCGGGAGTTGAAACAGGTCAGTAGCTGGGAAAGGAGAGCAAAAAACGTGGTTGGGGTCAGAAGCGAGTCGTGAGCCAGGAAAGGAGAGTAGACGTGGTCGGGGACAAACAAGGTCGAAAGCAGGGACGGGAGAGTAGACAAGGTCAGGAGCAAAAAACGGGTGGAAGTCAGGGTCGAAAAAGGCTTGCCTAGTGTTAACTGAGGTTCGCAGACGGACTGACAAAAGACGGGAGTGGGTTTAAATAGGGACAGGGAGCCAATCAGAGTCCGAGGCAGTTGGCGCCAAAGGAGCGGGCACAGGTGATTCAGTAATCATGACAGTCTGACTCTGTGTGACGATTATCGTTATCATTTTTCTTTAAATACTGGACGAATTTAGTATAAACTGCAAACAACTGTAAACAATATAACAACATAAATAAGTTTAATAAATGGAATAGAAAAAATGGAAACAAAAGAAAAAAAATACAATAACAACAGGGAAAAGAGTGATAAAAGAAGAAAAAAGAAGAAACTTTAAATTTTCATATCGACAGTTAAAAATACAGGAGACAAAAAATGTATAAATCTACAAAAAATATCAATATAAATATAAAATACAAAACAAATTTGATCTTGTTTACGCTCAACAAATTTAAAGTCAACTTGCACGCACATCATGAACAGGCAATCACGACGAAGCCAGGAGATGGCGGCAGAGAGTAACAAAGTTTAAAACAAAATGCCCAAACAAAAAACAAACTCGAAAGAAAAGCCAAACTTGACAACGTTCAACCTGCAATTAGCAACGTAACAAACAAACAAACCTGGCATGGTTATGGAATGAGGTGACACAGAGGATGACAGAAAAACTCAAAAAATGTCCTTTTAAAAGGTTCAGGATGAATATTACACACAACTGTGCCCAGTTCAAAACCCCAGTTGGGGCCCTCTGGGAGTGGAAGGTATGCCAGACCCTATCAACGATCTCATTTTGGTCATTTCAGCTCAAATCCGGATTGTTTCAATCACCAGTAGCAGATGACAACGTGATATTGTTGCGGTATTCGACATCTTGCTGTGAGTAAATAGGTGCCCCGTTGTGTTTGTAAGGTTACAATTGCTTCATAAGGAGGATTTGCGATCATTAACAATGGGAGCAGTTGGCAGAGGTTGACAGACATGAGATTAAGATAATGTTGATGATTCATAAGCACTTCAATTTAAAGATAACTTTGAACAAATACTATTTTTTGGCCCAGTAGGAGTTTGTGTTTAGAGGTGCTCGTACAAAGAGGTGCCAACGTCCTCGAGAAAAGTAATTGTGATCCTTATTAACGCGTTAGTCCCAACACTGGTCTCGACACAGGAGGGTTCGGTTTTAAAGCTTTGAAAAATTCTCCGTCAGAAGATGTCAGCGAGTGGGGCGGGTGCGCAGGTAAGTCGTTAAACCTACTTGAAAGCGCAGCGCCCCCGGATCGATAGTCCTAGGCTGAGCGGGGATTAAAATCAGGCTAAGTCTGTTGCGATCAATACTGATGGCTAACCCCGGGGTTAAAACACGAGTAAATCTCCATACATGTCCATACACAAGTCTGGAACGCGGCTTCGGCGGCAGATAAATCCGCAGGCATCTTCGCCAATGGACACGCTGGCAGTCGATACGCCCCTGTGCCGAATGGGTTCCCTATTGTGACACAAGGGACCGGGACGTCGGTCTTAATCAATTAATAAATCGATCGGGGGTCAGTCCCCGCCCCTCAAAATCAGTCTTCTTTTTGGTAACGACGCTTCAGACGTTCATCTCATCTCATTAGCTGCACCGCTTATCCTCAGTAGGGTCGCGGGGGTGCTGGAGCCCATCCCAGCAATCATCGGGCAGTGGGCAGGGGACACCCTGAACTGGTTGCCAGCCAATCGCAGGGCACACGGGGACGGACAACTCACTCGCTCAGTCACACCTAGGGACAATTTGGACCGGCCAATCCACCTGAAATGCATGTCTTTGGAATGTGGGAGGAAACCGGAGTGCCCGGAGGAAACCCACGCAAGCACGGGTAGAACATACAAACTCCGCACAGGAAGTCCGGTAGCTGGATTTGAACCCACACAGGAGGTTCCCAAGACCTTAGAACTGTGCCGCACAAAATAGTTTCTTTCTGTAGTAGTTTGCATTTTTATTAGCCTTAAAGGTGGGGTCCTTCCTATGAGGTATTATTTAAAACGTAGTAAGTTAAATTTCTTATCTCTTAAGACTGGGGGGGAGTGGAGACGTTATGCTCTCCCTGTAGTTTTTTCTCTCTATTGTCGGTGGATCATGAAAATGGTGAAAGTAAGAAAAGGCCTGCCTCTAGGAAAGTCTAACTGCCAACACAAACCCTAAATAGATTAAAAAAGAAGAGTTTATTCGGGCATATCTCTAAAATGCATGTACTTGCACGCACATCATGAACAGGCAATCATGATTTAGCCAGGAGATGGCGGCAGAGAGTAACAAAGTTTAAAATCCCACACCCCTCCTTTTAAGTTATAAAAAAGAACATATTGTCAAGAGACAGGACCCACTTGCGTTGCGTTTCTCACAAGTTTTTATTGGAAAGAAGAGAAAGGGCTGCGCCCACGATCCGGTGTTCGTTGGACGCGGGAAGCAAGTCGCTCTGGTACTCAGATTGTTCTCCGAACGCGGAAGTGGATCTTCCGTGGCGGGCGATGGCGGTATCAGGGACGGAAAAAGTGGGTCGGTAGCCGGAACAGGAGAGCAAAAACTTGGTCGGGGTCGAAAGTGAGATGTAAGGAAAGGAGAGAAGACGTAGTCGGGGACAGAAAGGGGTCCGAAGCCAGGACAGGAGAGCAGACGTGGTCAGGATCAAAAGCCGGGGACAGACGGGAGCAAAAAAACGGGACAGGTGGGAGTCATGGTCGAAAAAGGCTTGCCTAGTGTTCACAGAGGTTCACAGACGGACTGACAAAAGGGGACAGACAGGATTGGGTTCAAATACTGATCGGGAGCTAATCAGAACCCGCGGCAGTTGGCGCCAAAAGAGCGGGCACAGCTGAGTCAGATCAGTAATCATGACAGTAATATTATAAAGGGTATAGTCCTGTGACCTTACTGAGGATAAGCAGTGCAGATAATGAATGAATGAATGAATAAAGGGGATAGTATAGTATTGTATAGTAAATAGACTGCATGTATATGGTGGTTTAACCAGTCACTGAAGAAAACCTCCCAAATGCTTTACAATGTACTTTACACGTTACCCATTCACACACACTCACCCACTGATAACAGAGTCCGCCATGCTTATTGGGCGTATTTGGTGTGTGTTTTTTTTATTTTTTATTTTTCATATTGTCTGCGGCTTTTATTAAAGTCAAATAATATTGCAATGGGTTTCATCAATGTTTTCTGGTTGATTAATGGTAATCAGTATATATAGCTAGAGTGGATGCTTCGCGAGTGGTTCCTGGCCTTGGTGACATCCAGTGGACACATTTACAACTGCAAGTCATTGCTGGATAGGGTAAAGCTTGTTTTTCTCCTGTGCTTCTTTCAGTGATCCACATAAAATGATGTGGCGGGCTTCATTTGGCCCGAAGGCCTTGAGTTTGACACAAAAATCTGAAGCCAGTTCTTTTAAGTAAGTCGAGTCACATCTCTAGAAAGGGCTGGAACTCACATGACAGGGTTCGTACGGGCGCTTGAAATCCCTGAAAATGCTTGAATTTTAATGGTGTTTTCAAAGTCAGGAAAATGCTTGAATTCTGGCTGAATTGCTTGAAAATGCTTGAAAAGTTAGCCATTGCCGTGTTTCTTGGCAGTCTGACTCTATAGAGACCATGCAATAAATGAAAAACATTTTTTTTAAAGTGTATGAAAATGACGCTGACATCGCCTGCTCAGGTTGCTTGTCATTATGATGTTGTCATGTGACGCGTCACTGCCCCCTACTGGTCGCATCCAAGAGGACAGCTCTATTTAGAAAACCGGCTCTTTCTAAAACTCTAAACAAATTCGTCTTTTGCCACACTGAACGGATTTAGAGTCGAACAAAAACACAAAAATCCTGAAAATGCAAAGCAATAAAATAAGAAATAAAAACATTAACTCTTCAGTAATATAAATAAATGATAAAGTGCAACAACGATTCAATTGTTTTTCAACCAATTTAGAGACGGATTGTCTGAAAAACATGCAAAAAATATAAATTAAATGTCACGGTTGCCATGGCGTCCAATTGGTCCTGCCCGTGTGGCACCAGCTGCGGCTCAAGGACGGATTGGCTTCCCTTCTATTTAAGCTCAGTGCTCTCACTCTCCCTTTGTCAGTCCATCAACGAACCTCTGCCTGCAAGACGCGGGGGATTTGACTCGGTCCGGTTTCCTGTTGGTATTTCCGGTCCAGTATCGTTCCCGTCTAGTTTGTCCAGTTTAAAGTCAAAATCCAGTTCTGATATCAATCCTTTCTGTCCTGTCCTGTCTGGTATCGACCCCTTCTGTCCGATATCTGCTCGTGAAATTGGTATTGATCTTGTCGGCCTCTGGCTTCCTGTCATTCCACGCCAGACTGCTGCCTTACGTCTTCCGGCCAACAATCGCCGAATCACTGGCGTTTGGGTTAACGTGCATAACTGCCCCATTTCCTGTCAAATAAAAGCTTGTGTGAGAAACATCACGCATTTGGGTTCTCCTCCTGTTCCGGTTCTTGACATTAAAATAAGTCAAACAGAATGCAAAAGATCAGCAGTCTCTAAGATTAAAAGACTGAATGCACTTTTTCAGATTTTTATACATGCACTACTTACTTTCTTCTTTTTTTTCCTGTCTTCAGTATTTAACTCAGTTATTACCCAGCATCGATTGATCCCTTTCAATGTTTGTAATCAAATGTGACGTAGCCAAGCTGTGGTTACATTGTTGAAGCAGAATGGCAGAATTCATGTCAGTTTATAGCAGCCCATTGACACAAAAAGATCATAGATCATAGATAGAAACAGCTCAAAATAGAACAAAGTATGTGTTAACAGCAAGATAGCGACTTTATTCTGGTCATCAAAGTCAACATACTAAAACACTTCTTTTGATCGGCGCTGGATTTCTGATCATTGAAAAATTGGCCTTAAAAGTGCTGGAAAAGTGCTTGAATTTTGTCATTAAAAAGGTAAAGGAACCCTTATGTTACCATCAAACACAAACATCATATGAGTTATAGTAATAATACTAATAAAAATAGTACAAATACATTGTGCTTCAAAGCGGCTTTCAGGACACCCAAGGTCATTGTACACAGAGTAACAAAAAACAATAAAGCAAGTATAAAACAAGCAAGTAATAAATAGTAAATAAAAACACAGTAGAGTTAAAAGGGGGCGCTGTGTGAGGTGGGTAACAATGGAATGACAAGACCGAAGAGGTGGGTTTTGATTCCAGATTTGAAGGTGGACAGGGTGGCAGAGTTCCGGAGGTCAGGCGGCAATGAGTTCCAGAGCTGGGGGGCAGAGCGGCTGAAAGCTCTCATGACCTCAGCAGACAAACTTAACATGGGATATTGCGGCAGCCCGATAGTTGTAGCCAAATGCTAGCATCGAGTAAGTGTAAATTGGGATGACAGGAGAGGGAGATAGGGAAGGGGTTTTCGTTTTTGTCCGAAAGGCTCTCAGGTTTGTTTTCCATTCAACCTTAAGTCCTCTAAGACCTCCTCATCTCTTGCGAGTGCGCCTCACTGAGATGTGATCTAATGCCGAGTGCCACACGAGAGAGAGTTTGTGTGTGTGAGCGTGTCTTTGATGAAACCCCCGCTGATGTGTGTTTGTGTGGAAGCGGCTGCACTTTTAAGAGCATGCGTCTGTGTGTGTGTCCATTCGGCTTCATCTCTGAAGACTTGTTTGGGTTATTCTGCACTTTTGTGGGGCCCAAATGAGGAGGGGGGGTCTTGGGGGTCCCTGAGTTTTGCATTCAGATGTAATTAACGGCCACAAAGGCCTGGTTAAAGCTGGAATCTTCACCCCGGCTTTGATTGTGTGGGCCAGCTGTGGAGGAATGGCCTTTATCTCCGTGTGTCCGGCAGTATAAAAGAACCCCCAACACACACTTAAACGCACCCCAATTTTTCCCACCCGGCACAGGGGGGGAGGGACACGAGCTGGTCGCACAAAAAACCATCCCGAAATGGTACTTCCTTACAGTCTGTGTATGAATATTCAACAGACAACCTTTTGGAAATTCTATTGAAAATAAGCCACGCAGGGCCTTTTGTCTAGAGTCCAGGTGTCAAAAATACGGCCCGTGGGCCGGGTCAGGCCCACCAAGGGATTGAATCCAGCCCGCGAGACAATGCAGAGAGAAGCACGTGAGAAAAATGAGCTGCAGGTTGAAATATGTTCACTTGATGTCGCCAAAAGTCAGGCGCCACTCCCAAAGCGCCTGTAACTGTATTTCTCACTCTCTCTTTTTTCTCTCTCTCTTCTTAGATTCCTCCCCCCACCCCGTGTTTCTCTATTTCTCTTTCTTTCCCACCTTGTCTCTGCCGTCATTCTTTCTTTGTTTTCTCAGTCTTTTTTTCGCTATCTCTCTCTCTTTTTCTCTCTCTCGCGCTCTCTCTCACGCTATCTCTCATGCTCTTTCTCTCTATCCCTATCTCCCTTTCTTCTGTCTTTCTCTTTCTTTTTTGCTCTCTCTCTTTTTCTCTCTGTCTCTCTCTCGTTCTGCCTCACTTTTTCTCTCTCTGTCTTTGTCTTTCTTTGCCTCTATCGCTCTCACTCTGTATCTTCATCTATGTATATCTCCCCCTCTCTCTTTTTATCTTTCTTTGTCTCTCTATACCTCTCTCTCACTTTCTGTCTCTTTGTTTGTCTATCTTTCTCCCTGTTTTCCTTTCTGCCTGTTTATTTGTCTGTCTTTCTCTCTGTTTTCTTTTCTGTCTCTCTGTCTCTCCCTCCCTCTCTCTCTCTCTCTCTTTTCTCTCCTTCCTGTTTCTCTAATACTACCTGAAATATGTCTGCAGTTGCTTTGCGAGTGGTGCCCGGCTTGGGCGGCATCAAGTGGACATATTCAAAACTGCAGCTCATCTTTCTCTTGCCCTTCCCTCAGTGTTGTCTTGTGGGCCGGATCAAAACCCTTGACGGCCCTGATCCACCTCCCTGGCCACCTGTTTGGCACCCGTGCAATAATCCCTACAGCGATATCAAGTGGTCTAATAATACACACTGTCGTTTCAAAATCCCTCTAAAATTGGTCGTTTTTTTACAAAACAATTGAGGAAAAATGTGATTTTTTTTCTTTCTTTTGTTTTCCCTGCAAAAATATCAATTTTAAGACAATACACGAGAGCTTTTTGAAATTCTCTTCAAAAAAATCCATGCAAGGCTCTTTAGTCACACCTGCAAAGTTGTTTTTGTCCCCTTTTGTGTGCAGTTAATCACAGACGTCCCACAAACCATTCGAACGCACTTAGGCCCATTAGTCCCGGGTAGAAATTGAATCTTCCCTGCGTTTGGGGCCGTTTAATTAGTGTTCATTTAACGTTTCGAATCTTCCGTCTCAGGCGCACAACAAAAGAAGGAGATTGCGTGTTCGCGCGCGTCCGAATGTGTGCGTCGGTCTTGTTTTGACAGCACGGCGAGTCCTTTGACACGAATTAACGGCGACCCTTTCCGGCGTGTGAGAAGCAGGATTCGCATCGTTTATGCGTTATTAAGTCTCCTAATTGGGCAGCCGGTAGTTTGCATATTAGCCTATTAGGCTAATATGTTTTGCTGCTCTCGGCTGCACGACCCCCGCTAGAGCCCCCACCCCCCCGGCGACACATTTGGTGATTCTGGGAATTAGGCCGTCATCGTGAAGCAGTGTCAATTCCTTGCCTGGATTTGATTTAACGGGTTTATTAATTAGCCTTCCCTGCGTTCGTCGTCTTCCTGCACGGGCGAAGTTTTATTACTGTTGACGCGTGGAACTGACTTCATACGAACACGTGAAGGTTAAATGTGAAATTTATGATTTTGTCCTTCGTCTTTTTGTAATAGTGTCAGGACCAAAACGGACACAGGACCCAATTGCGTTACGTTTCTCGCAAGTTTTCTTAAAGGAAAGAGGAAGGGCTGAGCCCACGATCCGGCATTCGCTAGGCGTGGGAAGCAAGTCGCTCTCGTATTCGGATTGTGAGCCGAACACGGAAGTGGATCTTTCTTTGAAGCGATGGCGGTGTCAAGGACGGAAAAACAGGTTGATAGCCGGGACAGGAGAGCAAAAACGTGGTCGTGGTCAGAAAAGGGTCGTAAGACGGGACGGGAGAGCAGACGTGGTCGTAACTGGAGACAGATGGGAGCAAAAACGGGACAGGTTGGAGTCAGGGTCGGAAAAGGCTTGCCCTATATACACTGAGGTTCGCAGACGGACTGACAAAAGGAGACAGATGGTGACAGACAGTGGGTTTAAATAGGGACATGGAGCCAATCAGAGTCCGAGGCAGATGGGGACAAGGGAGCGGGCACAGGTGATTCACATCGGTAATCATGACAAATAGATCCGTTTTGAGGTGAAAACTAGGTGGGAGATTTTGTATCGATCCAAGTCAATACAGAATAGTTCGATCGATACCGATACTTTTTGCTTGGAAATGTCATCATCATTGAGTTAGCGAATCAAAATCACCTTTACAGTGGCGCTTCTACTTAAAATTTTAACGCTTTTTGAATGTAAATGCACTAATCCATTCCAAGCCCTGCAAAAGTACTGTATGATTTTTTTTAATACATGTTAAAATTAGATGACCACACAATAAATATTAAACGTGAGGCACTTAATGTAAAAAACAAAGGATCAAAAAAATATTTAAAATTTGCATTTAACTCTTTAAGTTTCTTGAAAAACTGATCCAACGACATCTGCTTTGGATAACAGACTGGGAAATGATAAAGCAAGATAGATAGATAGATAGATAGATAGATAGATAGATAGATAGATAGATAGATAGATAGATAGATAGATAGATAGATAGATAGATAGATAGATAGATAGATAGATAGATAGATAGATAGATAGATAGATAGATAGATAGATAGATAGATAGATAGATAGATAGATAGAATGGTATTTAATACCAGCACTGGCAAAGATAACATATTTTATCACCATAATATAACAGCAATGTAAAAACAAGTACCAACAATGGAAAAATACCCACAATGCTAAGATAACAGAAATACATTCAAGAACACACTAAGACCCTTGCAGTGCATACTGTGACTGTACTAAGAGTCTGTAAAGTACTTTATACCTGTGAATATTTTCGCATTGTTTTAGTCGTTTAGTCGAGTCAATAATATTTACACGTTGTTCAAATTCTAGGTGCATTCAATTCTTTGTATGCTCTCTTTTTTGAATTTCAAATATTTTCTGCACTTTTATGGGCAATATTACATTAAAAGTTTTAAATAAAATAATAGCTGTATTGTATTTGACAAGGTCCTAGAATTTGAACAATTTAGACTGCAGAAACAGCTTTGTTAATAATCCACCGTGCTCGTTTTTTGTACTGTAACATTAACAGCCACTGTAACAATTTTCTTTTTCCGAAAATGATCGCTACGGTTAAACATTCCATAATAACCACAGACATGTGTGAAAAGATGTTGAAGTTATGGTTCTTTTTTGCACCTTTAAAAATCTTCATTGATTCTTATTTCGTTAAAGTAGTCGTCATTTTTAGGCAGCATGCAGTGTAACTGACCAACCTCACTACAAAACCCACCCCATCGGTGGGCTTAGTTGGACAACAGAACGCCTCCGTTGCAAAGTTTATCCAACAAGCAGGTGGAGAAGGAGGGGGTGGCTGGGCCAAGGGGTCTCCATTCTGTTTAAACACCCCCCCCAACCTTTATTTGTCCCTAGCACGGCCCCCGACGGGCCCTTTCGGAAGGCAGAAAAAGAAGATCAGAAAAAAGAAGAGAGATTGCAGCTGTGACGTGGGCGTCGCCGTTCCATTCAAGGGTCCTCGCCATGGCAACGGGGCAAAAAGCCCCTTGGAAGCGTGCTACTCATCCACCCGGACAGATGGAAGTCGAGCTTTGACTCTTGTTAGATATCCCAAATATTTCTCTTGGCGTGACAGCAACACCGGAATACGGTGCCGTGAAAAAATATTCTTGATTTCTGTGGGGTTTTTTTTGCATATATTTCACTCACAAAGGTTTTATATCATCACAACAATTTTACCATTACACAGGGATAACCCAAGGAAATACAAAATGCAAATATAAATTCCGTTTATTGGGAGACGAACAATATCTAGGCTTATCTGGTCCTATGTAAAAAGT